>NW_021680876.1:134824-173525 GCF_001412515.2 Diachasma alloeum | reverse complement strand
TCTAAGAGATATATGCATTTGGAGATGATTCCATTCGCTTTTCCAGCCCTGTTTGCGTGGGTTTGTGTAAGTTGTCACCAAAAACAGGACACTTATCTGAATCGTTCCGGTTTGGGCAATCTTGCGCAGATATTAATTTGAAGGTAATTCCATTCGCTTTCCCAGCTCATTTTGCATATTGCATNCCCTGTTTGGGAAATCTAAGAGATATATGCATTTGGAGATGATTCCATTCGCTTTTCCAGCCCGGTTTGCGTGGGTTTGTGTAAGTTTTCACCAAAAACAGGACACTTATCTGAATGGTTCCGGTTTGGGCAATCTTGCGCAGATATTAATTTGAAGGTAATTCCATTCGCTTTCCCAGCTCATTTTGCATATTGCATACTCCAAAAACAGCACAATTTTCTGAATGGTTCCGCTTTGGGAAATCTAAGGGAGATATTAAAATGGAGTTACTCTAATTCGATTTCCCAGCTCATTCTGCGTAGGTTTACAGCAAAAACAACACAATTTTCTGAATGGTCCCTGTTTGGGAAATCTAATAGCGATATGCAATTACGGATTATTCCATTCGATTTTCCAGCCCGGTTTGCGTATGTTTGCGCCAAAAACAGGACAATTTTCTGAATGGTTCCGCTTTGGGAAATCTAAGAGATATATGCATTTGGAGATGATTCCTTTCGCTTTACCAGCCCGGTTTGCGTATGTTTGCGCCAAAAACAGGACAATTTTCTGAATGGTTCCGCTTTGGGAAATCTAAGGGAGATATTAAAATGGAGTTACTCTAATTCGATTTCCCAGCTCATTCTGCGTAGGTTTACAGCAAAAACAACACAATTTTCTGAATGGTCCCTGTTTGGGAAATCTAATAGCGATATGCAATTACGGATTATTCCATTCGATTTTCCAGCCCGGTTTGCGCCAAAAACAGAACAATTTTTTGAATGTTTCCGGTTTGCGAAATTTAGCGCAGATATTAATTTGGAGATTATTCCATTCGCTTTCCCAGGTCATTTTGCCTAGGTTTACAGCGGAAACAGCACAATGTTGTGGAATGGTCCCTGTTTGGGAAATCTAAGAGATATATGCATTTGGAGATGATTCCATTCGCTTTTCCAGCCCGGTTTGCGTGGGTTTGTGTAAGTTTTCACCAAAAACAGGACACTTATCTGAATGGTTCCGGTTTGGGCAATCTTGCGCAGATATTAATTTGAAGGTAATTCCATTCGCTTTCCCAGCTCATTTTGCATATTGCATACTCCAAAAACAGCACAATTTTCTGAATGGTTCCGCTTTGGGAAATCTAAGGGAGATATTAAAATGGAGTTACTCTAATTCGATTTCCCAGCTCATTCTGCGTAGGTTTACAGCAAAAACAACACAATTTTCTGAATGGTCCCTGTTTGGGAAATCTAATAGCGATATGCAATTACGGATTATTCCATTCGATTTTCCAGCCCGGTTTGCGCCAAAAACAGAACAATTTTTTGAATGTTTCCGGTTTGCGAAATTTAGCGCAGATATTAATTTGGAGATGATTCCATTCGCTGTACCAGCCCGGTTTGCGTGGGTTTGTGTAGGTTTGCACCAAAAACAGGACACTTTTCTAAATGTTTCCGGTTTGTGAAATTTAGCGAAGATATTAATTTGGAGATTATTCCATTCGCTTTCCCAGGTCATTTTGCCTAGGTTTACAGCGGAAACAGCACAATGTTGTGGAATGGTCCCTGTTTGGGAAATCTAAGAGATATATGCATTTGGAGATGATTCCATTCGCTTTTCCAGCCCGGTTTGCGTGGGTTTGTGTAAGTTTTCACCAAAAACAGGACACTTATCTGAATGGTTCCGGTTTGGGCAATCTTGCGCAGATATTAATTTGAAGGTAATTCCATTCGCTTTCCCAGCTCATTTTGCATATTGCATACTCCAAAAACAGCACAATTTTCTGAATGGTTCCGCTTTGGGAAATCTAAGGGAGATATTAAAATGGAGTTACTCTAATTCGATTTCCCAGCTCATTCTGCGTAGGTTTACAGCAAAAACAACACAATTTTCTGAATGGTCCCTGTTTGGGAAATCTAATAGCGATATGCAATTACGGATTATTCCATTCGATTTTCCAGCCCGGTTTGCGCCAAAAACAGAACAATTTTTTGAATGTTTCCGGTTTGCGAAATTTAGCGCAGATATTAATTTGGAGATGATTCCATTCGCTGTACCAGCCCGGTTTGCGTGGGTTTGTGTAGGTTTGCACCAAAAACAGGACACTTTTCTAAATGTTTCCGGTTTGTGAAATTTAGCGAAGATATTAATTTGGAGATTATTCCATTCGCTTTCCCAGGTCATTTTGCCTAGGTTTACAGCGGAAACAGTACAATGTTGTGGAATGGTCCCTGTTTGGGAAACTTAAGAGAGATATGCATTTGGAGATGATTCCATTCGCTTTACCAGCCCGGTTTGCGTATGTTTGCGCCAAAAACAGGACAATTTTCTGAATGTTTCCGGTTTGTGAAATTTTGCGCAGTTATTAATTTGGAGATTATTCCATTCGCTTTCCCAGGTCATTGTGCATTGGTTTACAGCGGAAACAGCACAATGTTGTGGAATGGTCCCTGTTATGGAAATCTAAGAGAGATATGCATTTGGAGATGATTCCATTCGCTTTCCCAGGTCATTTTGCATAGGTTTACAGCGGAAACAGCACAATGTTGTGGAATGGTCCCTGTTATGGAAATCTAAGAGAGATATGCATTTGGAGATGATTCCATTCGCTTTACCAGCCCGCTTTGCGTGGGTTTGTGTAGGTTTGCACCAAAAACAGGACACTTTTCTGAATGGTTCCGGTTTGGGCAATCTAGCGCAGGTATTAATTTGAAGGTAATTTCATTCGCTTTCCCAGCTCATTTTGCATATTGCATTCTCCAAAAACAGCACAATTTTCTGAATGGTTCCGCTTTGGGAAATCTAAGGGAGATATTAATATGGGGATCCTCCCATTCGATTTCTCAGCCCAATTTGCGTAGGTTTGAAGCAAAAACAGCACAATTTTCTGAATGGGAAAAAAAATTCTAAGAGAATTAGAATTTAGAGAGAAAAAATTTCCGCTTCACCCAGCCGGGAATCGAACCCGGGTCTCCCAGATACGCGCCGGGCACTCTTACCGACTAAGCTACCGGGAACCACAGAAATTCACTCTCAAATTCATCTCATACACCGCCTAACCTCCTTTAGGCATTAAAGAATTCTAAGAGAATTAGAATTTAGAGAGAAAAAATTTCCGCTTCACCCAGCCCGGGAATCGAACCCGGGTTTCCCAGATACGCGCCGGGCACTCTTACCGACTAAGCTACCGGGAACCACAGAAATTATGCATTATTATGCAGAATATGCATTTACGGATTATCCCACTCGCTTTCCCAGCCCGGTTTGCGTAGATTTGCACCAAAAACAAGAACAATTTTCTGAATGTTTTCGCTTTGGGAAATCTAGGGGAATTATTGATTTCGAGATCATTCCATTCGCTTTTCCAGCCCATTTTGCGCAGGTTTAAAGCAAAAATAGCACAATTTTCTGAACGGTTCCGCTTTGTGAAATCTAAGAGTGATATGCATTTGGAGATGATTCCATTCGCTTTACCAGCCCGGTTTGCGTGGGTTTGCACCAAAAACAGGACACTTTTCTGAATGGTTCCGGTTTGTGAAATTTAGCCCAGATATTAATTTGGAGGTTATTCCATTCGCTTTCCCAGCCCGGTTTGCGTAGGTTTGCACCAAACACAGAACAATTTTCTTAATGTTTCCGGTTTGTTAAATTTAGCGCAGATCTTAATTGGAGATTATTCCATTCGTTTTCCCAGGTCATTTCGCCTAGCTTTACAGCGGAAACAGCACAATGTTGTGGAATGGCCCCTGTTTGGGAAATCTAAGAGAGATATGCATTTGGAGATGATTCCATTCGCTTTCCCAGCCTGGTTTGCATAGGTATACGCCAAAAATAGGGCAATTTCCTGATTGCTTCCAGTTTGGGAAATCTAGCAGAGATATTAATTTGGAAATGACTCCATTCGCATTCCCAGCCCATTTCGCGCAGATTTACACCAAAAAAAGGACACTTTTCTGAATGCGTCCTGTTTGAAAAATCGAAGAAACAAATGCATTTGTGGAGGCGATTCCATTCGCTTTCCGAGGGCTTTTTGCGCAGGTATACACCAAAAACAGCACAATTTTCTGAATGGTTCCGCTTTGGAAAATCTAAGGGAGATATTAATATGGAGATGCTCCCATTCGATTTCTCAGCCCATTTTGCGTAGGTTTGCGCAGATATTAATTTGAAGGTAATTCCATTCGCTTTCCCAGCTCATTTTGCGCATGCATACTTCAAAAACAGCAAAATTTTCTGAATGGTTCCGCTTTGGGAAATCTAAGAGCGATATTAATATGGAGATCCTCCCATTCGCTTTCCCAGTCCATTTTGCACAGGTTTAAACCAAATATAGCACAATTTTCTGAACGGTTCCGCTTTGGGAAATCTAAGGGTTAATATGGAGATCATCCCATTCGCTCTTCCAGCCCATTTTGCATAGGTGTAAACCAAAAACAGCACAATTTTGTGAATGGTTTCCGTTTGGGAAATCTTAGAGAGATAGGCAATTGAGAGAGATATTCATTGGAGATGATTCCATTCGCTTTCCCAGCCTGGTTTGCATAGGTATACGCCAAAAACAGGGCAATTTCCTGATTGTTTCCAGTTTGGGAAATCTAGCAGAGATATTAATTTGGAAATGACTCCATTCGCATTCCCAGCCCATTTCGCGCAGATTTACACCAAAAAAAGCACACTTTTCTGAATGCGTCCTGTTTGAAAAATCGAAAAAAGAAATGCATTTGTGGAGGCGATTCCATTCGCTTTCCCAGGGCTTTTTGCGCAGGTATACACCAAAAACAGCACAATTTTCTGAATGGATCCGCCTTGAGAAATCTAAGAGAGATATTAATTTGGAGATTATTCCATTCGCTTTCCCAGGCCATTTTGCGCAGGTATACACCAAAAACAGCACAATTTTCTTTATGGTTCCGCCTTGGGAAATCTAAGAGAGATATTAATTTGGAGATCATTCCATTCGCATTCTCAGCCCATTTTGCGTAGCTTTACACCAAAAACAGTACAATTTTCTGAATGTTTCCTGTTTGGGAAATCGAAGTGAGATATGCATTTGGAGGCGATTCCATTCACATTCCCAGCTCATTTTGCGTAGGTTTTGTTACGTATTGACATACGTTACTCTATTATTCGATGTTATCTTCAAATAAATTGAAAATAACGAAAGGAAATGGAAATCTTCAGAGTACAAAAATTCTCAAACTAATATTTTGCAAAAATTCACCTACTAATCGAAAGATTGACTAAAAACAAACATAAAAACTATCCACTTAGTTTTTTGATAAAATCAATATTTTACGAGTTATGAGTATTTCAAGTGAAAAATTTCAAATTTAGGAAAATGACCGCAAAAACATGAAAATAACTTGAAATATTGAATATTTGGAGAACAAAACAATATATACATTACAAACAATAAATCAATGAAGAAACTAAGCTAAAAACTCTGTATTCAAGTTAAAAAAGAGAAATAAATGAAAAACACAAATAACAAAAAAGAAGAAGAAAACAAAACTGTTAACGGAAGACGGAACAGTGTTTGTCACCTTGGCATTGCCGGTTAAGCAATCTGAATAATGAATACTTAATATACTAATAAAGACAGGCCGGGACCAAAAAGGACAAATACTAATAATTATAGATGAACTAACCTGCGATGCTAAGGCAGGCTAGCCACGACAACGAGTGACGTTTTCTTAAATGAAGTTTTCTTAAATATTTAAGGAAAATTAACTGAGAAACAAGAATACCTGCGTTTTGAAACGATGTAATTCCTTTCAAAACGAACAAAAAAATAATATAAAATTATTCTTAAAAACCATTATAATGTAAATACAACAAACTGTCTCAAACAAAAAACAAATCTACTCAACAGTTATCAAATTATATTTCGATTGCACATGATTATGTTATGGAGAAAAATAATAATAAACACACGAAAAATCAAGAAATAATTCAACCTTAAAATGTCTACAGATCATTTGACTGGAAAAATCATAAAGATGTAAAATTGTTTATAAACAATTGGGATAATGTTCATAAAAAAAACTTGAAAACAGGCTAACAATCAAGCGTCTATATCGGGAAGATACCCACCGAAAATCGTTTCTTCATCTCTGCGAACAGCGGAGATACCAAATTTCAAATATACCACACTTTTACCACATTTTTTCTCTCTAAATTCTAATTCTCTTAGAATTCTTTAATGCCTAAAGGAGGTTAGGCGGTGTTTGAGGTGAATTTGGGAGTGAATTTCTGTGGTTCCCGGTAGCTTAGTCGGTAAGAGTGCCCGGCGCGTATCTGGGAGACCCGGGTTCGATTCCCGGCTGGGTGAAGCGGAAATTTTTTCTCTCTAAATTCTAATTCTCTTAGAATTCTTTAATGCCTAAAGGAGGTTAGGCGGTGTTTGAGGTGAATTTGAGAGTGAATTTCTGTGGTTCCCGGTAGCTTAGTCGGTAAGAGTGCCCGGCGCGTATCTGGGAGACCCGGGTTCGATTCCCGGCTGGGTGAAGCGGAAATTTTTTCTCTCTAAATTCTAATTCTCTTAGAATTTTTTTTTTTTTTTTTTTCACTCAAGCATTTGTATCCGTGTATCTATCAGAACTTTGGAAATTAATAGCGCCTCTGTGTTAGAGATGGAGAGAAGTTTGTCGAACAAAAAGTATTCTATAAATTGTGAGTTATTATATCCCTCGATCAAATATTGATAAACCCATCAACAAATTTAATTGTTATAAACAAAATATACACAATTTTATCGGAAAAATCTGGAAAAAGACTAAAATCGAAGATCTCGAAGCCCCGAATGAGACAAAATTTGAATGATTCCTTAATCTTCATATGCAACGGAGATATTTTTTTTGAAAGTTGCACACACACATGCACTCGCAAATGCATATTCATGTGCTCTAACGAAACTTTGGAAATTTCTAGAGCTTTTTCTATGAGGAATATAGGAAAAAGTTAGGTATGAAAAATGATGAATAAATTGGCCTCTCTAAGAATGCATTATCAAAAAAGTCAAGAAGTCAATAGATAGATCTGACTGTCTATTGACATGCCATTCAAAATCTACCATAAAAATTCAAAAATCAATGCAATCAATTGAAGGTTAGTAGAGGAACAGGAAAATAATGGAAAATCACGGAAAAAGTCGAAATAGAAAGTGTCAATTTCCAGGTCATTGCCTACCCTTAACTTGGAACCTTAATAACTTTGGAACCGATTAACATTTCGGAAAGTAAAAATATTCTAAAAATACTCCATTAGATTCCCCACAGAATAGAACATTGAACAGATTTTTAAATTCAAAAACCACCCTTTGGGAAGCTAATAGTTTCTCAAGGTCAAATTTTTGACTGTGAATATCTCCGAAGATTATAAAGATTAAATAATGAAATTTTGGGCAAAAATACTATAAATCAAGGTCTTTCAGATAAACCAAAAAACCTTTCCGATAGATTATTAAATAACAATGTTATTGACAATCGAATGTTATAAAAAAAATGAAAAAAATGTTTTTTCATCGGAATTATGTTTCCGGCTCAAAAATAGACTCAAAAACGAATTTTGTAAAATTTGTCAATATACAATCTCAATAGACAAAAATTGTAATTTGCAGTACCATAAGGGTACCTTAAGGAACCGTTTGAGCCATAGTAAAAATCAACTTCAAAATTCAGCCAAAAATGAATTATTCATAAGTAAAATATCAGAAATAATTCAAATGAATTAAAAATGTAAAAATATTCAATGTATAAAGGCCTAGTAGGGTGCCACAGTGTTGGGAGTACTCTACACACATTACATAGGGGTACGCTTGACGCTCGACCCCCACCTTCAGGTAGCAAGTCTCACCGCTTCACGCGGCATCCCCACTACTCCCACCACTGTGCCACTTCGGCGGCTCGACGGAACGTTGACGCGCCGTAGAGAGCGAGTCGAGGTACCTCGAGACGCGACAGCCTACAGTCAGTTCAGTTTTCCAGCGCTCGAAGTAGCCGGTCATAGCTCAAAAGGAGCTCCGCGAAGTGAAATAAATTCGGTAAAGTGTTTTTTCGGACTTAGAAAATTCGCGAGTTTGTGGACTTAGTGATATTCTCAACACGTCCTCTTGGGACTTAGAGAATTTTTGTAATATCCCTTCTGGATAAATTCTTGATTTGTCCCCTTTGGACTTAGAATTATTTCTTGATTTGTCCCCTTGGGACTTACAATTATTTACCTTGATTTGTCTCCTCTGGACTTAGAATTATTTCTCGATCCAAACTTAGAATCTTTTTTTTTTGGCACTTCAACATCTAATTTCGAACGTCTCATTCACCAAATAATTATTAAAATTTATTCAAGAGTTTCATCAAGTCCACTACACTTTAATAAACAAATCTAATCCGATAATCCGTTGAATACACGGCGGTGCCTGAACTGACTAGGAAACTCGGCTTAAAAATCAAATAAAAATTTGAAATAAAAAAAAAATTAATATCCTAATAAATAAATTAATACCCTAATAAATAAATTCTGAGAATTTTGTCGAGACGATCTGAATGCTTTGAACATTTTGTTCGGTGTTCAGCGATTCTCATGTGAACTCTCAAATTTGCTGACTTTTTATGAAGTTATTTCGAGGATTTTGCCGAGACGATCTGAAAATGCTTTGAATATTAGTTCGATGTTTTTAGTGAGCCCTACGAGAATCCTCGCAATACAGTTTGTACCAGTAGATCAATTCTGAGGATTTTACCGAGACGATCTGAAAATGCTTTGAATATTAGTTCGATGTTTTTAGTGAGCCCTACGAGAATCCTCGCAATACAGTTTGTACCAGTAGATCAATTCTGAGGATTTTACCGAGACGATCTGAAAATGCTTTGAATATTAGTTCGATGTTTTTAGTGAGCCCTACGAGAATCCTCGCAATACAGTTTGTACCAGTAGATCAATTCTGAGGATTTTACCGAGACGATCTGAAAATGCTTTGAATATTAGTTCGATGTTTTTAGTGAGCCCTACGAGAATCCTCGCAATACAGTTTGTACCAGTAGATCAATTCTGAGGATTTTACCGAGACGATCTGAAAATGCTTTGAACTTTGGTTCGGTGTCTTAGTGACCCCCACGAGAATCCTCAAAATTAATTTACATTTTAAATCCATGAAGCTAATTCGAGAATTTTGCCGAGATGATCTGAAAATGCTTTGAACATTGGTTCGGTGTTTTCAGTGACCCCCACGAGAATTCTCGCAATAGAATTTATATTTTCTTTTCCGCAAAACTTGAGTTTAAAATTCAAATATTCCAGTGATCCTAACCAGTGACGCGCTTCCGACGCTCGGGAACTAAACCACAAAACCTAAAATAAAGAAAATATTGTTTGATCTTTCTAGTTTTCAAAATATCCAAAGCTATTCCCAGTGGTAACAAAAATAATTACAAACTGAAAAGTGGAAACTTATCTAAATCAACTGAAACCAGCGATCCAGTGAGCGTTTATTCGATTGTGGCCTGCTGTTGGAAGCGAGCCGCTGCCGCCCGTCGGACCCCTACCACTCGACGAACGAATCCTGGTACTTTTAAATCGGGCCTTCACAGATCGAGACCCTTTGAAGCAACGATCCAGATTCATTGACGAGCAGAAGTGAGTAAAATGAAGACAACAGTTTATTTCTCTTGTCCCGGAGATCATTGATACTCCAAAAGTAGAGACATTTATTCACGGATCAATAAAGAACACGAATGAGGGATGGCTTTTCAACCTAGTTACGGCAAGTCAAAGGGTAATCGGCTACCGCTCGACGATTATTTCTTAAAATTTTGGCTTCCCAACTTCTCTTGTTTGTTCAAATTTTAATCAATAAAATAAATTTTACTATTTTATTTAATTTTATCTCAAATCAATCGGGAATAGGTAACAGTTTACACCGAAAACAGCTCGATTTTCTGAATGCTTCCTATTTGGGAAATCTAAGAGAGATATGCATTTGGAGATGATACCATTCGCTTTACCAGCCCGGTTTGCGTGGGTTTGTGTAAGTTTGCACCAAAAACAGGACACTTTTCTGAATGGTTCCGGTTTGGGCAATCTAGCGCAGATATTAATTTGAAGGTAATTCCATTCGCTTTCCCAGCTCATTTTGCCTAGGTTTACAGCAAAAACAGCACATTGTTGTGAATGGTTCCGATTTGGGAAATCTAGCGGAGATATTCATTTGGAGATGACTCCATTCGCTTTCCCAGCTCATTTTGCGTAGTACTACAATAAAAACTGCACAAATTTTTGAATGTATCCAGTTTGGGAAATCTAAGGGATATATGGATTAGCACATGATTCCATTCGCTTTCTCAGCTCATTTTGCGTCGGTCTACAAAGAAAGCTGCACAAATTTTTGAATGTGTTTAGTTTGGCAAATCTATGACATATATGGATTTGGAGATGATTCCATTCGCTTTTGCAGCCCATTTTGCCATAGATTTACTCCAAAAACAGCACAATTTTCTGAATGATTCCGCTTTGGGAAATCTAGGGGATCTTTTAATTTGGAGGTTATCCCATTCGCTTTCCCAGACCATTTACCGTAGGTTTACAGCAAAAACAACACAATTTTCTGAATGGTCCCTGTTTTGGAAATCTAAGAGAGATATGCATTTGGTGATTATTCCATTCGCTTTCCGAGCCCGGTTTGCGTAGGTTTACGCCAAAAACAGACAATACTGTGAATGGTTCCGGTTTGAGAAATTTAGCGGAGATATTGATTTGCAGAAGACTCCTTTCGCTTTCCCAGCTGATAGTAGTAGTAGTAGTAGTAGCAGTAGGAGGAGTTGTCCGATCACTTGTTTTTCAAACAATTTGTGATATTCTACTCTCTCTTTTATTCTACATTGTTGAGACTCATTCGTATATTCATCACCTGGTGCAAGACAATCCACCTACCTTACTCCACAATATTTTGGAACAGAGTGAAATCAGTGAACAATGTCAGGAAAACTCAAGCGATGACAAAATCTGGTACAGAAAAAATTTCTCCCGTGTTTCTCATTAGCCCCTTATATACGATTTCAGTACATAGTATCGACCCAAATAAATGTAAATTAGTCTTTTCACAATTTAATATTTGTAAAAGTAGGTACTGTAATTCAAACAGATGAATGGCATCACAAAATGGAATCCTGTAGCCTTATTTAAACATCGATTTCATCATAATTTTTCATTGCTTGACATTCACCGAATTCTTGTTGAATACATTATACACCATGTTTAGAAACAATGACGCACGTCCCATTTATGAGGAGTTTGAATCAGTCATTATCGCGGTATTCCAATGATCACCAAGAAAATTTATGCATTAATAGATTCTACACGTATAGGAAGGAAGGTGCTCTTGGTTTATCTAATCCATCCTATTTACCTTCATTCACTTTCCATATTGATTTTGGAGAACCATACCACCGTCATCCGCTTCGATTCTTGGGCGCTGAGAGATTGCAGGAATGATAGTTTGAGACTTAATGGGGAATGAACGACTTTAATGGTAACCAATGAATAATATTTAGTCAACACTTACGACAGTTCAGAACGCGATGGCACTTTTTCTTCCTCTCCAATTTCGTTGGACATCTCATTCCACCATTGCCGGCCTGCATCTGCGATTGCAATGTGAATTTGAGTGATAAAAGGAAAGTATCTAAGAGTTTCACCCGATAACTTACCAAAATAAATCGTGTTTGCTTAGTGTAACCTTGGCAGCCATTGCACTGTGACCAAGCGCTCCAATCCGTGTATTCACAGTCGACTCGCTCTCTCTCGTATTCTTCCGTCGTTTGACTCCCGAGTTTGATACTTTTGAACGATTCATCCTTTCCCTCTAAATATCATTAAATGTACTGAATTTAATCTTTTGGGTGCTGGAGCGCAGTTATCAATTCTCTTATTACACGTATGTAGAAAATTCAAATGATTATTCTACACGAATTAAAAATTGAATAGCAAAACATAACGCTTACTTTCAAGTCTGGTTGTATTATTTTCTATTATTAAGAACTTGAATTAATCTTCAAGTGGTATAATTTCGCAAGAAAATATGGCTTACTCCACCAAATATCGATACATGATCCTGGGTATAATTGTCGATTTGTGCGAAAATGCTATCATTTTTTGGAGAATTATAATGAGAATTAGGTCATACAGAATGGAATTTTGAATCTGAGAAATTCTCCATGGAAAGCATGTTTTTTTTATTTAATCAATCCTATACTGTTCAGCCAAAAAGTTTCTCAACATTTTCCACAGAAAGCAAAGTTTCGGAAAATAGGAATTCATCAGGATATGACAAGATAATGATAGATTATTCGTTCGAATGTTATTATTTAAATTTTTCTTCTAAGCACAGAACTGCTCAACATGGGACCAGTTAAAATTGTAATGAAATGTCAAGAATATCCCCAAAAAAATATTTTTATTGTGAAAATATTGGTATTGATTACGCTCGCACAAATTTTTAGATTAAATTTCGTAATTATCCATTTTCATAACAATAATAATTGAATTCACATCAAAGGAGTTTGCTTCTATCTCTGTTGGGTGAAGAATTTGAAGAGGATGGCCACGTCAAAAAGAATTTTTTCAGCATTTGTAGGGTTCATACCAGGCTACCTACACATCGCGAACCTGGAGTGACGCTAAGTGCTAGTGTGGCTTGCTGCTTTATCGATGTACTTCATTATGCATTGAATTTATATGAATACTTTATTAAGTTGAGATTGAAAAATTTATTTTAGAACAAACACGGAAGTTAACAAGGCTCGTACATTCACGTAATCAAGTGTGATGTCTCAAAGACATTTAATCAATTTATATACACTTTTATATTCACCTAAACACGGAAATTTTAAATATGAGTTTGATATATTAACATATTACCAAAATATTGTAGCCTAGGTTCAAACACCGGCGTATAGTTTTATTTTTTGATGTCGAGGCAACGTGTACTACATCTGTCATCAAGTGATTCGCGAAATTACGGAAATTATAATGAAGAGGCGGCTTCATTTCTATTTGAGATACGTGAATGTCGTACCTGATTAGAGTTTCCTCACCTCATTCAGCGAATTGTCATGACAATTTTTCGACATATTTGAGGGATAACCGACTACCCAATTGAGTCATCTCGAGAATCTCCAATGGACACAACTTGCACCAGGTTGCAATTCTTGATGGAACATTTATTTTCTGGTACATCACTGCTGATGTTCACTACAATCTACATCGAAGTAAATTTGATGGGCACCGGTGATGCCTGTGATTCCGCGTTATCATTTATTCAGCAATTTTTGGGATTCCACGGGGAACGAGTTGATTTCTCAGGATTGTTTCTCTTATAGTATTCACCATCATATGATGCTTGAGAAGTTTGATTTGTTTTGTCAATAATTGCGGAGCAATGAAAAATTTACCAATGAACGAAGAAGATTTCTTGTAGAATGGATGTTTTTGTAAGAATATTTTACTTAGTGCACGTTCTCTCTATGAAAGAATTCCATTTTTTTCGACTCTTTAGTCATTGATACAAAATACATCAAACATATATGAACCTTTGGGGTCTATTTGCCTGTCGTTTATTATAACCTCTGAATTTTTAAGTCTGTTATTTTCAAATTATTTAATAGACGGATTTCTAATTCGTCACAATAGTATCGACTTAAGCGAATTACTATATGGGAAGAAAAGCGAAGGTAGATCGATTTTGTGAACATTTTCGACCAGTAGTTCAATAATTTCGCGATCACTAAGAAATTTGGATTTCTTCTAAAGGGAGAGAAGCCCCCTTTAAGGCTCGACCACTCGGGACGAGGAGCGATAAACTACTGGCTTGGTTTTTGATTTTGATTGTGGAAATGAGCATTAACCCCTTAAATTGTGTGGTGCAACGCTTGAATTTTGCTGATCAGATAGCAACAGCATGAGCTATGCTAACTGGTCTTAATTCCGTTGAGTTTACGGGTGGAAAATGTATGTGGACGAAGTAAGATTGGGAAATGACGACGGAAAGTCGGCCATTTCTCAATANTTTATTTTAGAACAAACACGGAAGTTAACAAGGCTCGTACATTCACGTAATCAAGTGTGATGTCTCAAAGACATTTAATCAATTTATATACACTTTTATATTCACCTAAACACGGAAATTTTAAATATGAGTTTGATATATTAACATATTACCAAAATATTGTAGCCTAGGTTCAAACACCGGCGTATAGTTTTATTTTTTGATGTCGAGGCAACGTGTACTACATCTGTCATCAAGTGATTCGCGAAATTACGGAAATTATAATGAAGAGGCGGCTTCATTTCTATTTGAGATACGTGAATGTCGTACCTGATTAGAGTTTCCTCACCTCATTCAGCGAATTGTCATGACAATTTTTCGACATATTTGAGGGATAACCGACTACCCAATTGAGTCATCTCGAGAATCTCCAATGGACACAACTTGCACCAGGTTGCAATTCTTGATGGAACATTTATTTTCTGGTACATCACTGCTGATGTTCACTACAATCTACATCGAAGTAAATTTGATGGGCACCGGTGATGCCTGTGATTCCGCGTTATCATTTATTCAGCAATTTTTGGGATTCCACGGGGAACGAGTTGATTTCTCAGGATTGTTTCTCTTATAGTATTCACCATCATATGATGCTTGAGAAGTTTGATTTGTTTTGTCAATAATTGCGGAGCAATGAAAAATTTACCAATGAACGAAGAAGATTTCTTGTAGAATGGATGTTTTTGTAAGAATATTTTACTTAGTGCACGTTCTCTCTATGAAAGAATTCCATTTTTTTCGACTCTTTAGTCATTGATACAAAATACATCAAACATATATGAACCTTTGGGGTCTATTTGCCTGTCGTTTATTATAACCTCTGAATTTTTAAGTCTGTTATTTTCAAATTATTTAATAGACGGATTTCTAATTCGTCACAATAGTATCGACTTAAGCGAATTACTATATGGGAAGAAAAGCGAAGGTAGATCGATTTTGTGAACATTTTCGACCAGTAGTTCAATAATTTCGCGATCACTAAGAAATTTGGATTTCTTCTAAAGGGAGAGAAGCCCCCTTTAAGGCTCGACCACTCGGGACGAGGAGCGATAAACTACTGGCTTGGTTTTTGATTTTGATTGTGGAAATGAGCATTAACCCCTTAAATTGTGTGGTGCAACGCTTGAATTTTGCTGATCAGATAGCAACAGCATGAGCTATGCTAACTGGTCTTAATTCCGTTGAGTTTACGGGTGGAAAATGTATGTGGACGAAGTAAGATTGGGAAATGACGACGGAAAGTCGGCCATTTCTCAATACTGGCTTCACTAATATTTAGAACGATGATGAATTCCCACTAAAATGATGAAGAATTATTTTTGGATGTTACAAGTACCAAAATCTTCTGTGGGTTTGTAGGATTCTGTAAAGCGACAATTTTATTGTTTCAATAGATTAATATCAGGAGATTGCAGTGACAATTTTCCAAATTCTTTTTTGAAAAATCAGAATGCAGTATACGGGGTCCCGTGATACATTTCGCACTGATAATTTGCGGGAATCATGTCAATTGTTTTCTACGAATTTGACAGATATTCTTCACTTTTTGGTAAACTGTGTCCCATAATCTCGAACACCGTACCCTGATTGAGGAAAATCAAAATTGATAAAATTGTCAGTAGTAATACCCCAAGAGCTTCAAAATTATCGGGTAGTTCCCGATAAGTTCATTGCAAACAAATCAGGGTGTCAAGTTTGGGAGGTTAAAAAATCCCGAGCCTTTGCCCGAGGGATTTTTCTGCAAAATTTGGCACGATGGTTTGTTTGCCAAATTTTGAATCTCGAGGGGTATTTGTCGGATTACTGTTCCCAATCGGATTTTGACCGAGCAGAGTGCAATGCAACATCAGGAGTGGAATTGGGGAAGATTTGAACAAATTATTTTAATAGAATAATCCGATTTCCATAGACTGGCAAATATAAGATTCCATCTGAAATGAGCCGAAAAAATGAAGAGCTACTGTGAAATATTCAGGTAAAAAAATGAAGAACTACTGCGAAATATTCATAAGCTAGGAGGAAATAGCCGAAATAAAATTGTCGGGTAGCCTCAAATACTGCGCTCTGATTAGTCGAAATGCGATTGGAAAAAATAATCAGCTATAATACCCCAAGACCTTCAAATTTATCGGATATTTCGCGAATGTTTTGGTGCATAGCAACGAGAGGGATCAGTTTTGCAGATTAAAATCCCGAGTGCGCAGGACCGAGGAATTTTCCTTCAGAACTGATCCCGATCGTTGATATGTAGGAAAACTTGAGGGAAATCTCCGATAAATTTTGAAGGTCGAGGGGTATTTGCAGGACAATTCCTTCAATTCTGATCTTGGCTGATCAGGGTGCGGTATTGGGGATTATGGGACACATTGTACCAAAAACATGAGAAATATCTGTCAAATTCGTACAAAACAATTGACAGGCAACAGGGAATTATCAGACTGATAATTTCCCTGTTGCAGCTGGGGAAATTATCAGTGTGGAACGAGTCACGTGACCTCAAATGCAGCAGTCTGATGTTCAAAATCAGAATTGAGGAAATTGTCCTCTGAATACCCCTCGACCTTCAGAATCAATCGGATATTTCCCTCAAGTTTGCCTGCATATCAACGATCGGCATGAGGCATGCAGTCTGCAACACTGATCCCTCTCATTGCTGTGCAACAAAACACTCGGGACATATCCAATAATTTTGAAGATCGACGAATATTATAGCTTGCCATGGAAAAAAAATGTCGAATTCCTTCCATTATCTCCCTTGAGCCAAACTCTTCCATTTGACTGCCGCGGTCATGCACATTTTTCTGTAGAGTTTGAATTAGATTCTGGAGGCTTAACACTAGCGTTCAATACAAAGAGAAAAAAATCCTTGTTTCAAGTAGGAAAAAAAATATTTCAAAGGAAAAAACACTAGAGACAAGTGTCCTTTGACAATAATTGGTGGAATTAAGAACATTCATCACTTGAATCGAGTCATAAATGATTCAAGGAATGAGAATAAGGATGTTCTTGATCCAAACACAAGAAATCCCTTGAATCAAGAATACAGGGTGTCCCATAGCATGCGACCAAAGTAAATTGCGTAGAATGCCGCAAGGTGGCAGTGCAGTCTAAAGTTTAATATATGGATGAAGTGGAGACTCTCCGCAAATTTCATTCATGCTTCAGTCGCTTGGGAATTGCAGCACTAAAATGGAAGATTTAACCATCGAACAAAAATAATTGATTATCAAATCATATTACCGAAAAGGAGATTCAGCTACTGCAGCTATACGAGCATTTCATTCTCAGTATGGCACACACACTGGAGTGTCTGATTCGAGTCTCAAACGGTAAATGAAGTGAATGAACTAGCTAACCAAAAAAATTTGTTTTCTTCGTTTGTTGAAAATTGACGCATTTTTCGACCAATTACGGGTATTTTCAGGATAATTAAGAAATTTGATCAGTACGGTACACTAGACGATAGAAGGCATGAGCATCCTGGTCCTTCACGTACTATAACCACGGATGAAGTTGTCCGCATAACTGAAGACCATTTTAAAAAATATCCAAATGATACTCTTCGAATAGCTTCTCAAACCTTGAAAGTCTCAAAAACTTCACTTCACCGCATCTTGAAAGGGTTTTTAAACTTCCACCCCTACCAAATTTCTGTGCATCAATTTTTAAATGAGGAGGCGATGGCTCGCCGTGTGCAATTTTGCCAAGAACTTCATTGTTTTTTTGAATCCAAGGAAATGAAGGCACAGAATATCATCTTCTCGGACGAAGCACATTCCTACTTAGGTGGCTTAGTAAATAAATAAAATTTTCGCTTCTAGGGGACTAAGTCACCTTACGTTATTGAAACCCTCAAGCCCTTATACCCGAAGAAAGTCACTGCATCGGCGGAAATTACAATAAAAGGTATTTTCCTTGAATTTATTGAGAGTCCGACAATCATTGCTGACATTTACTGTGAGTTCTTGAAAAAGAATTTCTTTCCTTGGGCACAAAAAAATCAATTAGTCAAGAATTTCTACTCCATGCAAGAACGTGCCGCCCCACACAGGACTAGTGGAGTATTTGAAACACTTTTTTCCGTTTACGGCACTCTTGTGTTAGTTTTAGGTTACCCTAAGTATGCCCATGGGGGCATGGAAGGGCCGCCTTACAGTCCTGACTTAAATCCCTGTGATTTTTGCCTGTGGGGTTTTCTCAAGGACAAGTAAAAAGCATCCGACGACTGTGGAAGAGTTGCAAGACGTAATTAGGGATGCTGTCCGAGCTATTGATGAAAACATAATACAGCGTATCGATACCAGCTTCGAGCGTAGGATAGAGTTCTGTAGTACAAGTGATGGCGGATACTTGGAAGGGATTGTGTTATAATTTGCCGAATGTTCTGTGTACAATAAAAAAAACAACAATTATTTACACTTAACCGTATTCAAGTTATTTGTAATTTACTTTTGTCACATACTATGGGACATCCTGTATAAACATTAATAAACTCTGAAAGCAGAGGATGATTGCAAATCATATGGTAATTAATGGTACACCGATACCACAAGCCATCGATTAAATTTAAATATACGTAATTCATAAATTTTTTATGTTTCTTTTTGGGGGTCTCCACCAACTACGTCCTCGTCGTGAGTCCTGGGTCACGGCAAGAGTTGGTGAGATTGGAATTATTTACCAGTAACTATTGGTTCCTTTAAAAACATGGTTACCTATTGATTGCAAAGAATTTTAATTCTTCAAAAGATGAAGGTATACCCATATGAAATAATTTTCATTGTATAGTCGTAAGAAAGTACGACGGAGTTGAGGAAGGAATACCTTATATTCATTGACATTGTTTTTAAAAAACTGATGGATGTAATAAGAAAGGAACGCAGCAATAGTGCACTCATGAAGTCGTGGGACTCATACATTTTGCATCAAAGTAGTACATAGTACCTTTGATGGTATTAGAATTCTAACGTTATACCAATCATTACCAAACCACTCACCATTTTAAGAATGTTTTTGAATACTCGATGGCGAACAAATGAATTGACCCGGCGAATTATGTTCTACCCCTAAATGAGGTGCCGAATTATGCCTAAAGGAGGTTAGGCGGTGTATGAGGTGAATTTGAGAGTGAATTTCTGTGGTTCCCGGTAGCTTAGTCGGTAAGAGTGCCCGGCGCGTATCTGGGAGACCCGGGTTCGATTCCCGGCTGGGTGAAGCGGAAATTTTTTCTCTCTAAATTCTAATTCTCTTAGAATTCTTTAATGCCTAAAGGAGGTTAGGCGGTGTATGAGGTGAATTTGAGAGTGAATTTCTGTGGTTCCCGGTAGCTTAGTCGGTAAGAGTGCCCGGCGCGTATCTGGGAGACCCGGGTTCGATTCCCGGCTGGGTGAAGCGGAAATTTTTTCTCTCTAAATTCTAATTCTCTTAGAATTCTTTAATGCCTAAAGGAGGTTAGGCGGTGTTTGAGGTGAATTTGAGAGTGAATTTCTGTGGTTCCCGGTAGCTTAGTCGGTAAGAGTGCCCGGCGCGTATCTGGGAGACCCGGGTTCGATTCCCGGCTGGGTGAAGCGGAAATTTTTTCTCTCTAAATTCTAATTCTCTTAGCCATAATTGTGTGACATTTTTTCGTGCAGAAATTTCACATATGGTATCTCTCTTAAATATATCGAGTCATTGTTACTGAATGTTAAGGACAATTTCGTGCAATTCACCCAATAGAGTCTTATTGCGGAGGGTTCCCGATCCCTTTAAATCGATCAAAAAACGCATTTTCGCTACATCTTGATCATATTCAATGAATTGAAAAAAAACGCAATAGTACGCGATTGGACATGGTACATGGCTGATAACTGGGGGTGTAGCACAGCTCTATTGCGCTTTTGTTCATTCCAAAGATGATAAAAACTTTCGACGTTACCAAGCACTACCATATTGAAACGTTCAGTTGCCCCAACAGCGATGTGGTGCAGTGACTAACGTTACTAGCTAGAGCACTGAAGATCTCTGTTCAATTCTTGTCGGGTTACTTGAAAAAAAAATGTTTCTTCATTTTTAAGTTCTGGATGTTGTTGTGTTTATATTATTTATTGTAACTATTTCAAGTAAGATAGTTGAAGTTTTGGGCATTGTTTAGTAGTGACGCATATTACATGATGATGCTATGGGCAATTACGCCTGTTCCAGGTCAGTGCCATTATGGATCTTTCAAATTAGTGCCATTATTCATTTCGCAATAAATTATCACTTAAAATTGTTATCAGTTAATTGTTATGAATTGTTATCAATTAAAATTGAAAAAGTAACTTAAATGGACGGTTTTCTAACTTGAAAAGCCGAGATTGCCGAATCTATAACATACTAGTGTGTGAGCCTCAACGGCACCGCCCGATGAGTTCCTCCCCGTTGGCCCCACCATCTTCTCTTGACTGATGAAATACCTTTCTTTTACAAAGTCAATAAGATATACTGTTCACTGAGCAACATGAAACAGAAACGTTGCAACTGCGGTTCCTTGACATTCATGCAACGTATTCGTGTGCCAAAACTGTGTTCCACATGTTCGTACAAAGTCTGTCATCCAAAGTTATGTAATTTATTTACCCCATCATCATTTTCAGGAGCTTCAAACGATGTAAATGATGATAAGGGAATGAGGAAAATGTATTTTTACAATCAAATAAATGAGCTTTCCCTAATGGAACTCTTGAAAAGTATGCCTCTCACATTATCACCACTCATCGGGTGACCTAAGCGGGTGACCGCTTAGGAAGACCTTCGCCCAAAAATTTCGGAAGGTAGCCACAGTGTAATGGCCTAATGTGCCCCTCTAGTCAGTGTGACAGGAAAGTACATTAAGAGTCTGCACAATTGGCCGGCTGTACGACTGCGGTTTTCTATGGTTTCCCGTACAGTCCTAGCCCGAAAGGGGTAGAGTAAAGAAGTAAGACGGCCCATGGTAACGCAGATAAAAATCAGTAAAGAGAAGTGGCAGAGGCAAGGCAGACGAATGGGGAGCCTATAAAACCGTAATGGTAGTAGGAAAGAAATGTGAATAAAACAATACTTTAATCAAATAAAAATAAAAAAAGTTGCATTCTAACTTGTAACTTTCGTATAAATAAAAGCGTATTGGATGAAACACCTTTGCGAGGTTGATCAGGGTACCCCTTATGTACAGATAACATTGGAATTAACGTTACGAGCTGGGTACACTCCCCCCTTGTTCGTGCTGGAGATAACAGAAAATACAAACAGAATGTTTCGATAAAATTCAGTCCCATATGATTTCTATTCAATTTTTTCATGCGTGTAGCGCATTCAATAATGCAGCATGATTGCAGCAATTCATTCATTTTCACCAATGTCCATTGAAAAATAGAAAGTATTCACTTGAATAAGAATCAACGCAATCTTCTTTCGGACAAATGGCGGAAAAGTTGCAAATCGATAGAAAGAATATTTCTCGGTAGAGTAACAAAGGCAATTCTCAATGAGTGCGCTACGATTTCCTCTCGAAATTTGAGACACGTAGAGTAGTCATTGGGAATGAATGAAACTTCACCCTTCTTTTCTCGTTTACTCTTTCCAGCTTGTTCCTTCTCAGCTGGGATGTCGTAACTCAAAACACCGCTCAATGAAACTTCATAATTTCTGCGTAGAACTTTTGCCCCTGGTTGTGTATTAGTGCCTTTGTTATTAAAGCATGAGATGTTAATTAATATTAAAATCTTTGAATTCATTAGCAAACTGATGAAATTTTTCAAGAGTCATAGATCTCATAGATGGGTTATTTTCAATAAAAATTATGAGGGAATGTTTTTAAAAAAAAATATTGTCGTCTTATCCACGGAAGGGCACAAAACGCATTTTGAGTGATCCTAGCTCCCGGACCCAGTTAACTCAGTTCCAATATATTGAATAGGCCTTTTTGTATCGCGCGTATTAATTTTATGATCCTCTTTATGGATTCCTCTTTATGAGGCCCCTCCTCCGACTGAAGCAGCCCGGAAAGGATTGAGAGTAAAATTGGAGCTTCTGCAAAATATATTTTGGTTCGTGAAAGCCCATCTTAATTAAAATTCTTTAGTTAGGAAAAACTATTAATCGTACTTACTGTGAGGAATTTAAAGTAGATATGTGCACGCCAAATTAATTAATTTTGTTCTGAAAACATGGCGATTAGACAAAATTTTCGAAAAAAGAAAAATTGAAAAAACAAATAATTGAAATGCTTATCACTTTTTGAATATAAATTTTGGTAGAAAAAAATTTCTTCCACATTTGCCCCGATATCTTTGCGGGGTTTTAAGCTCTTGGGACTCACACAGAACATGAAAAACTCTTCAAAATGCGATATCATACAGAACATAACCTTCAGTTGGACGGGGTTTATACGGGAAAACTTTTTCTTCCATCGTTCATTACTCAAAAAGCTAATTTTCTGAACATCGGAAATTATCACCAAAAATTGTTAATGAAATAACAAAAATTTTGGTATCAACTGGGGTAATTAATATTTTCAGTACAAGTGGTGAAAATGACCGAAAATCGCGATTATTCATGCAATTATTGTCCCACTAAGTGCATTCTTAATTAAATATTAGGTGTGTGACTTAATTCTTACAGATTTGTCAGGAAATTTATTTAATATAAAAAAATAGAGAACAATGAACTTAATCTTGGAAATATTGTCCATCGTTTTCTATAAACTTGCGCCATCTCTCAGGTAACATTCGGCTTCGAGGTAACTTGCAGGCTTCGAGGCGATAAAGTCATCGACGAATTGACGCACATCGTCCAGCGTTTTAAACTGTTTATCCACTATGGCGTGCTGCATGGACCGGAACAAGTGATAGTCGGATGGGGCCAAGTATGGTGAATATGCCGCGTGCGGGAGAACTTCCCATCCCAAGTTTAAGGGAGTCTTCTGGGTCACGCAAGCAACGTCAGGTCGAGCATTGTCATGCAGCAGTATGAGTTGCCTGCTTCCTTGCCCAGTAAATGGTCTTTTCCGATCAAGTTCGTCCCTCAGTTTGTTCAGTTGTCGGCTGTAGCTTTTCGCAGTCACCGACTGACCTGTTTCTAGGAGTTCGTAATAAAGCACGCCCTTCATGTCCCACCAGATATACAGGAGAAACTTCTTTCAGTGGATGTTCTGTTTCGGCGTCGATGTACTGGATTGTCCGGGATCTAACCACGACTTTTTACGTTTGGAATTCTTGTAAAAATATACTTTTCATCACCCGTCACAATTTTCCGCAAGAAATCCTTTTTTTGTTGCCGAGCAAGCAGTGAAAGGCACGTGTTCATATGTTGACCTAGGTTGTGTTCAGTCAACACATATCGGACTTACCTTCCAAGTTTTTGGATTTTTGCCATTTGACGCAAATACTTAGAAATAGCTGTTCGGGTGAGTCCTAACTGAGCTGCAAGCTCTTGTTGCGTTTGCGTTGACTCTTGATCCAGTAGAGCTTGCAATTCCGCATCTGTAAACTTTCGAGGGTGTCCAGAACGCGGCTGGTCACTCAGATCGAAATCACCACTTCCACAACGTTTGTACCAATACAACGTCGGCGCCAAGAACACTACACATTGATTCCCGTGCTTCAGAAGCATTTTATCCTTGTGGGAATTCGTATAAAATGCAGTGCCCAATGTGCTGTTCATCAGTTGTAATACATAGACTTGTCGTTCCGTGTTCTGAAAACTTTTGTCCGATCCTTTCAGAACCCAAAAAGACTTTTCTATTTCCATTTTGCATATAATTTTAAGCTCGAAGAAAAAATCTGTAAAAATTAAGTCACACACTTAATATTAGCAAATGGTGGCGAGACTCATTATATTTGCTACTATCCATCTTCAGTATCTTTTTTTGAGTGAAAAATAATTACTTGTGTAATTATACAACGAATTTTTAAGTAGTTCATTTTTAATTAGTCAATTGAATATTTACTTATTTCGGGAATGATTGCATAGATAATAGCGATTTTCTGTCATTTTCAATACCTGTCTTACTGAAAAAGTTCATAACCGCCCAGCTACAGCGAAGGACGAAGTCTAATTGGTGCCAAAATTCTTATCAATTTATTGACAATTTTTGGTAAAAATTTCGGGGTCAAACTGGAACAACATGCCACTAAATTCCTCTATCATTTAAATTTAAGAAACAGGATGTGGATTCTCATTAAGTCGAATGTTGTGCGTCTCATGAATATGTGGAAACAGCCCAAAGCCGGGTTAGGGTTGTCCAATAATATTAATTTTTGTCGCCATGTGACACCATATTACATAACAACTAAATGAGGCATTCGTATTGATGAGTGTTTCCAGAAATGTACTGGATTGTGATATTCAATTGTCTTTCGCGAGTTGTTTGAATTGAAAAGGTGGTTTCTAGGGTCATGACTTGTTATGTATATCGTCACACTGTTTATTCACTAGGAGTGGGTGTGTGTTGTCCCTTTATTGGGTGAAACATACATGCCAATTATGATTGGCTTATTTTATATAATAAAATAATAAATAAATAAAATAATAAAATTAGTGAGTTAAACAAACAAATGTGTGGATCCGGGACGACAGTGCGAGTGACAAATAAAAATGTGTTGTTGTGCAGTGTTGAGGCCAGTCGCATCACCACGTCTTCGTCGTCGGCCTTGGGTCATGCCAAGAGTGATGCTGGGGAACATTAATCAATTTAATGAATTTATAAAATATTTCAATTTGGCGAATGCAATATACATAATTTTTTTACCGAAGGATAATTGAATTTTCATGATTTCAGATAGTGTGTCAACTCGGGAGTGTTAGCGTTTTCCTGTCATTAAGGCCCGGCCGCACGTCTAGTAACTATTTATTTTTATTCCAAGGATGGTGACTTGCCAATATTTTTCAACTAAAGAATGTTCAGTGTCAGTCCCTCAACCTCCGAAAAAGATTTGATTTAGTCGGAGTAAGGCAAATCGGTGATAGGGGTGTAGCATCTCGCTACATCCACACTGAGACGCGTATCGCATCACTCTCCTACACACACACCTGAAGTACACACGCACGTCCCAGGTGTCAAAATCACTCCCGCTAGAGCAGTGTGGTTCTCGCCACTCGGTGACCATCTCCATCTCACCTATATATACATTCATACTACCGACTCATCCTGTACATACTCATATCACGACAATAAACTAATCACTAGTTTGCAACCGTTGCTTCGCGTTGTGGATTCGATACCTTCCCGATCCAACACCGCCTTGAATCCTACATTGGCTCCGATACTGGGAAACTGTGTGAGAAGCAGTTTCTCACCCAACATCAAAGGAAAGCGCGAGTGCTACAAGTGAAACGAGTACGCGTGCCATTAGCCGGGAAGAGTCTAGCTTTGTTCAACGCGTTAAATAAATAATTTCGGTCACCAACGTATTCACTAAAAACCCCCGCGCTGCAGCAACTCGTCGGTGTACATAAAATCAGTGCAGTGATATTCCTGTGGAAGAAAAAAACTTCATTAAAATATTGTCCACGTGATCAGTTCTCCTGTGCAAAAATGGCGTTCTGCGAAAATCGATACTCGGATGTCTTCTCTAAATTGCTGCGCACGCACAGCTTCAGTGCGCACACAAATCAGACACACCGGTCGCCTGGCAACGCGGTTAAGTGTATTAGTGCATGTATGATTCCCGCCTCGCTCACTACCGCGGTCCAGTGCACATGTACCGAGTTAATAATAATACATTAATAATATTCTTACTTCTGTTATTTTTATAATTGTCTGAAACGCGCCGTGTCAACGGTCGAATTTCTCCCGTTCAACATGCGCGATACAAACGCGAAGTTCACCGGACGTCGACATCCCGACTTCGCTACTCCGTTCCTACAAATAGTCCACACATCAAACAGGTAGCATTCACCTCTACCACCAGGATTCATCGAGTACTCCGCTGGTACCAGGCATACACAGTAACAATGGAAACCACACGTGCGGCATGGGCCAACAGGATACGCCATCCTCACCCGTAGTCCCATCGCACCTACATCGCCACACAACCTCTTGGGGTAACAGGACTGACCATCCTCACCCGCTAGGTCCGCAGCGAACCTCAGGTATGAGGGGGAGAAGAAAGTAACGTCATGCCAAATTACTCCGATAGCAGCGTTGAGAACATTGGGCCGGCTCACTGAACTCATCTCCGCTAAATACATCGTTGAGACTTACACACGTGCCTTCACACACACACACACACACACACACACACACACACACACACACACACACACACACCGAAGATGCAGTGTGTGTCATTGCCGGGATGCTGCCCATCGGAGTACTAGCCGAAGAGCGAATGTGCCTTTATCGGCAGAAAGGACAAACAACATTGAGCCCAGTAAATCTGAAGACAGTGGAGAGAGGCAACAGCACAAGCCGCTGGCAGTCGCTGTGGAACGCCTCGAAGAAGGGGAGATGGACCCATCGACTCATTCCGCAGGTGGATGTTTGGCTGAACCGGAGCCACGGAGAGGTCAACTACTACCTGACACAGATGCTTACTGGTCATGGGTGCTTTCGGAAATATCTTCATTATTACAAACATGAAGATTCCCCGGAGTGCCCGACCTGCACAGGAGTGGACGAAGATGTGGAGCACGTGTTTTTTGTGTGTCCACGATTCAGCATGGCCCGCAGTACTTGGGAGACTGCGCTAGGAGGACGGATTGTACCGGAGAGTGTGGTAGCAGCCATGCTCTCGTCAGAGGCAGCCTGGGAAGCGACTAGTTCCTTTGCAGCAGAAGTCCTCAAAGAACTTCGCAGCGAAGAACAAGAGCGGAAGAAGAATAATCGGTAGGAAGGAAGCAATGACTTCGATCACCTGAAGGAAGAGCTGCGGCTATATCCTCTCCTCGTGAAGTAATGCCTAACGGTGGTTCCGCGGGGGAGACAGAGGCCGATGAAAGGGGGGTTTTTAGTCGGTATGGGGTAACCGAGCCCGACATACCAGGCAGAACATCTAGACCTGACGATACGTAAAAGTATTTTCCCCCCTTNTAAAAAAAAAAAAAAAAAAAACACACACACACACACACACACACATACACACGAGCATTCATACAGGGATTCATCTCATCAACCCGAGGACTGATGCTGCTCACTCTCTTCAACGCGAAGAGGCAGCACCGCACCTCATCTCACGGCGAAGGGAGAGAGGAAAGTAACTTCTGCCGTTCATCTACCCCGATGGCAGCGTGAGAAAATATGTCGACTCACTGACGCTTCTTCGCTTACACATTGTCGAGCACACAAGAGCCACTGGCATCTCTCATCATCAATAAGCCCTGTCACTCATCTTCGCGGATCTCATGCGTATTTCCTACGAATCAACCTGGACTCTGGAACAACAACCACTCGGAGAACAGCCCACGCCTAGTAGCAGCTAGGGTGCCGCAGTCACCTCCATCAATGAAATCATTTTTCTCAAGCTCATGCGGAACCTTGTCTTGTACATTTCAATTTTTTTCTTTTTGTTACAGAAAAAACTACGTTTTTTACTGAAGCAGGGAATCATGTAGCGTGACTTTTTTCCACTAAAAAAATTCACGGGCACCCCCTTCATCCACCATAGGAAAATCGACTCATTCGGAGAGGGGCAAAAGGGCGATGGGGTGTGAAAAACCCACATTTGTAGATTTTTTTGGAAAAAATTTTATTTGTTTTCCAGGGTTGGAACCTACAAATATTTTTCAACTAAAAAATATTCACGGCAGCTCCTCAATCCCCCCAAAAAATATTTCACTCATTCGGAGTAAGGCAAACAAGTTATGGGGGGGAGGGGGGTGTTGAAAACTCCACATTTTTAGATTTTTCGAGTAAAAGAAATATTTTTATTCCAAGGGTTGCAACCTATCTAATTTTTCGACTAAAAAATTTTCAGGGGCACTCTACCCCCCCCCTCCTGTAGGAATTGAGGTTGTTGAGGGATGTAACAATTCACTAACAGATGTAATTACTATTTAAATCACAGTTTAATTAAGACGTTTAGAATATATATACAAAAGAGAAAGAATAATCAAAGTGATCTGATCGGAGGTCAGTGTTAGACTCTACTGACTATCTTAAATCGCGTAAGACGGGAATTTGGATACACATGACGATAGGTGCGAGCGAGAGGTATTTTATACTGTGCGCGTGACAGAGCGCGATGATGTCACCGATGTCCAGTCGTCTTTCAACGTGTCGTATCCGTGTGTGTATTACGCGTTGGTGTGTGTCGCGAGACGCTACACCCCCCTCCCCCCCAAAAGATTCGACATTCGCAGTAGATGGTCGAATTTTTTAGTTGAAAAATAGTGGTAGGTTCCAACCCTGGAATAAAAATAATATTTTTTTCTGAAAAAATCTAAAAATGTAGAGTTTCCATCCCCCCCCCCTTTGCCCTACTCCGAATGAATAGATTTTTTTTTAGGTTTCGATGGGGTCCCAGTGTACATTTTTTATTTGAAATATTTAAGTAGGTTCCAAACCCTTGTTATAAATAGACGAGGATCTATTTAAACCGCTAATAAAATTTTAAGTTGATCACACAATGTTACTTTTCATGCTTGTGTCAACAGCTTTCTTATGGATTCTTACCCTTAAGTGCTGAGCACATCTGCATCTATCATTCTGGTGGTTACTAGTTGAAGATTGAAATCAGTTATGTGTGTGCGTGAAACGCTTAATAATCCAAATCGAGATTTAACAACTCATTCATTTCATATTCTAATTATGAGGGTTACAAAGGTGTAAATTTAAGGTTTACATACATTACTATTAATTTGCGGAGAGAAGAGGGAAACTTACACCTATGAAGGAATTCCGAGAGGATTAGAAAGGAGAGATTTGAATACCGGAAGAAAATACAGTTACAAATGTTGAGTTATCTAATTTAAATCCAAAATTGTTTTCTCGCGTATTGTTCCTAGTTGTGGATTAAGTTATCACTGACGTACAGTCACTTTTAAGAGGTCCAAGCGCTCTCTCTGGATCCGCTTTGTTGATATTCAATTATCATAGCACAATTTATAATATTGATAATAAACTGTAATTTAACTATCACCATTTTGTGAGTACACCAGTGACACGTCCTGTGTTTGATTTGACCGCGGCAATGTATTCAAATTTCGTCACTCGGTTTACCGATCGGTTAAGGCCCAGTGATGGGGAACGAACTCGGATTTGGAGAAGAGTGAGGCTGGCATACGGGAGCCGAATACGTTCTTTCTTGATAGGACAGCTAAGACTGATTTCTTCTCATGGGAGTTTTCGTATTTCGGACTCAAAGTGTGCCTCCTCAGCTCTTTATCCTGGACACGTGGAAGTCAGTGAGCGCGGCTTGGAGACCATGTGTATAGAAAAATGCGCTGATGTGCATTTCTGCACTCATAGGGTTATCCGGTTCAATGTTTTATTCTTACCGGAATACTTGAAATTAAATTTTGTACATAACATCCCCTCCGTGGAGGGCAAGACATCTTCGGATTTTTGGTCTTCATGTAATGATCGCCGCTCTTATATCGTTTGCCGTTTACAATTGATACCTTTAGAACCAAAATTTAGGTTCACATCCCAGTAAGCAAAAATGGCACTTTTATACGTATCTGGTATATATTTCAAGAATGTAAATACATTCTGAATACATTCGGGAAGAGTCTTCCGGGGATATCTGGATGAGACTATAGAACAATCGAAATAGCTGCATAGTACGTACATGCGATATGTATTCGTACATGTCCGTTACGTATCGAACTACATTTTTTCCGGCGTTATCTGTACATTCCATTGACGTTTCAGTGGTGCGTTTTACGTACGCTTTGTGCGACGTGTATCAATCGTGAATTCACCGTCATCTATCGAGATGCGTAATATGATATGTACAGTGTACGTTTCATATAATGTTTTTCGAATATTCATCGCAAACCTTCTATGGAGGTAACCTCCAGAAACATATCCGAATCTTTTTTGAAAAACGTATATAAATTGTCCGATAAATACCTAATAAAGTGCAATCTGCCGAAGCTGATGGGGTCATATCGATTGAGGTATATTTATTATGTGAATGAAGAAAATCATATATTTGTAAATCCAGGATAGTTTTATTTGTGAAAAATGTTGGTTACACTATAAGACTAAAAACAATAATATTAAATGAACCTTAAGAAACAGAGGTAAGTATAAAAACACGGGAATCTATTTTGTTTTATTTTTTTGTGTTTTGACTTTTTGGTCTTATATGATATTAAATCGGGACATGTGTAATATCTATATATTCTAAATTATTACTGTTGGAGCAGTGAAAATAGGGCAACGTTTGAGGCCCTTTTTTCTAATACTTTTCATGAATTTTTTATCGGGCTAAAACAGAAAAAAAAATGAATTTCTTGTGTTATTTCAATTTTTTTACGATCAACTATGCTATTCTCCATATTTTTTAACTGAGTCATTGAGACCAACCGGGTATTGATATCAATATAAATTATATAATAAAATAATGACGTCGATCTTACGGAATGATTTAATTGAATAATGCTATCAGATTTTAGAGAAGTGAATGTTTAGCAAGAATGTACTTAAAGTTATGATCGAAATACCACTCTCATCGTCAGCAAATCATAATTGGTAATTTGTGGGATGCCCCTCAATTTTCAATGTATTAACTACTTCTACTAAATTTTTCCACGCATGGGTGCTAATTTCCCTTCGTGTTTTGTGTGTCAGAATACTAAGAAAAAAAAAGATGACTGAAGATTGGTTAAAAACAAGGAGAATGTCATCATAACAGTTCTGTTGTGGCACACAAAACACAAACCACAATAAGTCCCCAGATCGGTGGATCTGCGTATTATTACAATTATAATTTTGATTTGATAAATTACAACCATTTTTTTAAAATAAATTGCCTTAAGGGCCGGATAGAGTGAGTGGTGCTATTTGAGCAAACGTAGATTTGTGTTTACGAAGTCAAAAATGGTTCAATTGTCCAAAACTCAGTTTAGCACCATAGTTCTGCATTGTCTGTTGGGCGCTATACTAAGTTTTTGACAATTGAACCACTTTTGACTTCGTAAACACGAATCGTTTTCTCAAGTAACGCCACTCCACCCAGGCTTAATACGGTTTTTTCAACGATCTTCCAGATTGAGAAGTTGACAATCATACACGAATAGCATAATTTTTGATATTATACGTTATAAAAAAATTTCCAATTCTATCGGAATTCATGTATTACAATTTTTATTTAGATTATGAATAACGTGTAATTGGTGGTTTTTTCCTATAACTCTGCGCCATCCAAGTATTGACCTCAAATAATTCCGTCGTATTGTCAATTGAATGGAATGATTATGCATGCATCTAGTGCATGTCTCACCATATAATAATTTTTGATCAAAATTGGGCTCTTCATAGCTTAAAAGGGGACAAGAAGCTATTATTTATGAGAAGTACAGATTAGAATTGGTCTCAATAATGTATTTTCCATCATTGCAAAACAAGGACCAATAATTTTCAATTCCAACGCTGGGCCCGGTGAAACCAATTGTGTTTATCATAATTATAATGTTCAGTATAGTAAGAGATTTATGTGATCTCTTCGTAATTACAAAATCTGCAGGGATTTTACATTTTAATTCTGTCCAAGGGGTGGAAGTTGGTTATCTATCACGGGAACGGGGTTTCGTATTTGGACGGGGTCAATTGCAATGTCTGCTAGATCGACGTCTTCGACATCGTCGTCTTCTTCATTTATCTCCTGGCCGACTGGAAGTGGTGTATCTTCCAATGTTTTAGCTTTTACGAGCACTTGCCTCAGTTTATCTCGTATGTCTGTCGGCTTGAACTGAGTCACAGCCGCTTCTTTTGCTCCACCTATTGAAAAATTACAAACAAATATCAGTTTCATCACCTTCGTTGAATCTTAAGTATCCTGTGACGAATTGGACAACCGCTGATCTTCTCCAAATTTACCCACCGTGGATAAATAACAAAAGGGTAGTGACATGAATAAGCTTCCTCGCTTGCACATAAAATAAATAGATAAATACAGATTTGAGAATTGAGTGAAACTTTTGAAGTAGGGGACATGTAACAGGGACAGTTCATTCCTGGAGACTTGAAACCGAATGGATGTATTGCGGGTGTGTACAAATATCCGACAACAAATCAATAAAATTTGCATTTTTTTGAGAATTGATATGAAAATGGCGATTAGATGATATACTGCTCATCAAAACATTCACAATGTAGTTCCAAAACCTCCTAGACAGGTAAATGCGGTTGACCGATTCGACGTACAAACAATTATTTTGAATATGTTCCAAAAATTCGGGTCGGAACTTGATTCCCGGGCTTTTCCGGAGTTTATGGCTAGAGCACCNAATTTTCACAAACCCAATTTTTCCTTTGTTTTTTCCATCCCAGTTAAGCTTTTTCATAACCTTAACAGTGAGGACCATGCGCATTACTGCCAAAGCGGTGTGCCAAGGCGTTTTCTCAACCAGAGTCGTCATCCTTCCTTTCTGTTAACAATGAAGAAGAAATGTGGTCATTATATGCCAACACTCACAGGTGAGATGTTCAGGTGGGAAAGAAATGGTTATTTTCGTCAACAATTGTTTCCCTAACACGTCTATAAAAAAGTGTAATTCCACGGATCGCCCGAAGATTTACAGATTCTCAATTTATAATTCTAATAATAACCAGGTAAATTTTCAAATGTTTTCATCCATTTCCTCGTACTTTGAAAATATTGAGTCGTCTTCTTCTTTTACTTCCCTTTTCCGATTTGGATCGCCAAAAATTGACAAATCTGCGTTTTTTGAGTAGAAGGAAATAGCGTTATGCTGTGACTGCTTACCAATTTCTGGACCATCTCAACGGTGATTGAAGCCTCCCGTCTCCTTATAGCCTTCAGAGTCTTGAGTGGTAACTTGAAATCACCTAATTTTAGAGGCTCGACGGCAACAGGGGGACCGTCCGTAGCGATGCTCAATTGTCTAAGAATTCTACGACGGAGTCTCAGTACTTTTCGCTGATAAAGTTCTGGAAAAATTGATTACATGAAATGACATTCATGTGCCAATGACATTGATGCACTAAAGTATAATCGGCGTTTAATGCCGCCCGCGCCGCTTTATTGTGAAATATTCTCGGTATTCGGCTTTCTAGGTGTAGTTTTGGCGTCTGTTATATTCGATACTGGACTACAATACTTTAATACCCAAATTATTTAGAAACGTTATGAAAATCTGAGATTACACTACAGGAATTGGTTTATTAGAATGTTTACTCGTGTTACTTCCTTGACTCATTAGTGTTGACCCTATTTGTAAAATCGTAGAATCAAACTTTGTATAAATAAAGATTAGAGTGAGGGTATATGTCTCGCATGCTAAACAAAGTGAGGGAAGAAGAGGGTGAAAAAAATTATGAACCCGGAAAAGTTTCGTGAATTTTCCGTGCTCGTTGCATAATAAGATCAAAGATCAAAGTTTTGGATTATCATCACTGATTTGTCGCGCAATATCACAGTATTGTCTCCCTTCTTCTTGAATAGGACTGTACCAATTGATTTTACTGTATTTGTCTCCATGCAAACCCATTGTTGGCCCCTTCGAATGGAGTGCACTTTCAAAAGGTCTATCTGTTATACCCCATTTTTTATTTCCAGTCTCCACTGGGAGTGTAACGGACGATTTTTCCAGCATACGATGAACGTATTGTTCTAACGGCTTGTTTTTACCCCTTATCAAGCGTTTCTTCACACCTAGGGCATTTTCAAATACAAAAGCGGCGAATGAATGATATGGACCGTGGTCTAGTACGTCCTTTGCAGAGTGGATTAGCCCGTGGATAATGTAGCTGATGAATTTACTCCCAAAGTATTTTTTACATTTTGTTACGAATTCCACCAGCAATTTGTGGGCCAATGAATTTTTTTTTTACAGAGATCTGAGCGACCTAAAATTGTAATAGCAATGTGTAAAAGCATGAATAATTTGTATTGTCTTTTCGATAGATAAGGCTTCAAAACTATTGGTCCCAAATACAATAGAAATTGTCGGAATTCGGTTGCTTTCCAACGCCGATAATTCATTCAATGATCTCGGCTTGCGACTGAAATCTCTCGGCCATAATGTACTGAATGACGTTAGTTTTTGACTGATCAACGACTGCATTTGTGCTGAAATTCGATGGGTATTTTCTGGACCTTTCATCCACCTAACTATTAGTTTTTTCATAACGCCAAGGTAAACAAGGTGCATCGTATCTGATGGAAACTGAGTTATTATTCCTATTCCCAATTCCGTTAGTGGGGAAACTTGCGATATATGCTTTCTCCAACGTTTTTCGTGGAAATTGTCATCAGTCATCAAGGGAGCGTCCAATTGAGGAAATGTTAGCCGTCCATGATGTTCACCGCGAGTGACACACCGATCACAACCATCATAACAGTGTGCCCTTTTGTCCCTTTCACATATGTGCGTGCGGGGGTGTCACAGATAAAATTGCCAATAATTATGTTAATAATTTTCCCACCAATCTCGAGCCCATCGGTCGTCAATATCTGCATTTCCGGCACAAAATCTTTAAAAAATTGATCAAGAGGAGCTTTTTCTGACCCACAGTAAACAGAGCACGGAAACGGTGGAATCTGGGGTACTTCGCGAATACGACACAATATAGGCCAAAACTCAGTATTGGAACTTTTGAATATAAGCGTTCCATCGACGTTAAAGTCTAGGGTAACCTCCCGGATATCGCCCACTTTCGACTTGAGCTTCCTGCGGAGCATGACAGCAATTCCAGAATTGTAATGGAGTCCTGGGTTCATTCTTTCAAAGGCTATTTTCGTAGCACCTTTAATGATCGTCCTAGGGTCCTTGGGCAGTTCAGGGTGGAAGGGTTTCAAATAGAATAACAATTTTTGGAGACTACTGTAGGTAACATCACATTCCACTGCATGCATTCTCAAAATATCTCGTATAGAAAAGGCCTTATTCCCGTATATTTCGTTAACTATCACTGATTGTACTTCAACCTCCACGCCATCGTGTTCCATAGGCATTTCGTCATCTGAAGATAACGGAGCCTCAGCTAATGAATCAACATCGGAGTCTGATTGTTGGATAGCCTCATCCCTCAGTGCATCATTGTAGTGATTAGTAGATTTCGAATTTTCGCTAGTGATGGGCGTAACGCCTCGGGGTTCTATATCGGAATCGTAGGACTGTTTCGTGCTAGTTTCGCAATCGCTATCTGAAGGGAATGTTTGCAATGGTTTCGGCGGCATAGGGTCTTGCATGACGATCTTGGTACTCTTCCCTCCCTTATGGATTGAAGCCCAGTCGTCAGCGACGACTTTATCCAAGAACCGATAGTTTGTTGCCCTACTCATCAGCTTGTATTGATTAATTCGTTTCATTTTCAATGCTAAGTTGAAAAAAAAATATATCTGCCACTTATGAGTCATAACCATCAATGTATTAATCTAATTTTCCCGAAATTTCATCGCCCAATACGAGTGACATGAGCTACGGTTACGATAAGGTATGATGCACTTAACTATATATCAATGTGTCGTGTCTGCGGGCTCAGAAGTGCATACTCTATATCCTTACCAAGGGATGTCATTTTCGCTTTCAATGATGGGATGCCCACGCGATTAATGGTGATGTTCCATGTTCTACCTGGAGGTCAAATGACGAACACAAATGACAAACTGTTATTCGAATATGGCGTCATTGACGAGGTTATTTTCTCCTACTCAAATTTAATTATTCAATCGAAAAATTGCTCACAATATCAAAGAGTAAAACCGCGATCTCCACTCACAACAAAAAAGTTGCATTTCCCTGTCCTACATATGTATATCAATTTAGATTCAAGTATGGAATATGGAATATGTATACCAGAAAATACTTACTTGTGAGTTTTGGTAGAACAGACAACGGCTAATACAGCAGGTGTGTTCACGCACTCTATTAGGTAGATGCGGTTGTCTGATACGACGGGTGCAGGAAAGTTTATTTTTTCCAATTCATTCGTTATGAATACATTAATGCACTGACACTTCACTCATATGGTTCGTCGATGGGCACAGACTATTTCGATAATGAATGTGAAACTGAACTAATTCTGATTCGAAAGAAAAATTTTAATTCAAATGAGGGTTATTCTCACTTAAGCTGCTGCTTACTACTCATGAAGTAATGACGCATCGAGCATCACTAACGTTCGTCGGATGACCGCTAGCAGAGGAGGAAGGTTTGTTTATACGAAAGTGAGTCCCCATTGGGCCAATATCCATTCTCTTAACACTGGAAGGGTAACCAGCCAGGAGTGATTCGGGGAAGTCAATGACTATGACTCCGTATGAATAAAAAAGATGAACTCGAGGCACGGACAGAAATAATTTGTATTTCAGTAATCATGATATTAATGTGGTTTTGGAGGTAATTTGAGTGACATTTACCTCAATTTTATGGTTTTCCATCGGAGTATATTCTTACGCCAGCGCTCATCCTGTATGAATTTTGGGGTCCGTGAGATAACTTGGGTGGAATTTATATTTGTTGGTTACCTTATCGAAAAATTGTCCCCCGAATTATTATCAACAATTCAATTTTTGAAATTGCTCCAGCAGGTAAACTAGCGAGGATAAAAAAGAAAATCTTAATTAAAAAAAGAATAGAATTTGATAAAAAATACTTTTGGTTTCTTGTTAATTAAAAGCAAAAATACTAGTAGAGGATTATTATGAAAATTGTCAATTTGTGAAAATGCTCGAAAAGTTGCACAATTCTGAGATTTCTGCAATTCCAGATATTTAAAAAAAAATAGAACAACAAATATCTTTCAAAAACTAAATATCTCCGATGTTATGGGAATTCTTTTTCTTCCATAAGCAATTCTAGGATGATGCTGCTATACCGTTTTGCCCCCACTTTCAATTTCACCTACAGTCCAAACCACGCTCTCTCATTTAACCCCGCTACCCGATTTTGCTGCCGTACAATCCGCCCCACTATATAGTTTCACCCCTCTATCTAATTACCCCCGTGCAATCCGCACTATACTATCCCGTTTTGCTCCTCCTTTCTAGTTCACCAACACCCCATTTCACCCCACTTTCCCATTTTACCACGCTGCTCGATTTTGTCCCCCACAATCCCCCCCCCCTATCCTATATTACCACACCGTCTAATTCGATGTTTAAAAAAAATAACTTTGAAAGTTGACGTCTTGAAAATGGTCAGTTTTGCTTTAAAATTGACCCGTGTGTGCATTGTGCGACGTTGCCAAGCTCTCCCTATATGTGCTTGGCCTAAGTATCATCTTCGATTTCTGGTGAAATTGACAACGTTGTTGAATTTAAACAACACCACAAGAAACTGCTGCGGAGATTACCGACACGCAAGCCCGGGTTTCCTTTGAAATGCGAGAAGTGGGATATAATCATAACACGATCGAGTGGTGGTGTATAAGAATCCCCTTTCCGATGAAATTTTCAATTAGATTCATCTCTTCGATGATAAAGGCCCCCAACATTGAAGATTTCAGGAAAAAATATGAAAACTCAGGTGAACGAATTCGGGTGATTTATGTATACAATTTCGTACTAGCTTGATTGTGGGGGACTGTTTTTAACACATATTGAACCGCTGCATTGGAAGATTACAACGGCCCAGTTCCATTCGGATGTATTTATTTTGTTACGTAAACACTCCCCCGCCGCCCATTGAAGCTGACTAGCATGGGTTTGAGTGAGTTCCAATGGAACATAAAAATGTACGTTATTTAACTCTCAGGAGTTGGCGAAGTGTTTATTGAATACATCGACGGATTAATACGTGACCGTTCGCATTTCGGGTTCCTCGGAGTATCTTCATCTATTAATTTTTTCACTTGGGTGGAATTTATATTTTTTGGGTCGCTGATGCAGAATTTATTGGTTATTTTGTCGCGAAATTGTCCCCCGAATTGTTAACAACAATTTTATTTTTCAAAATGCTCCTGCAGTTCAACTATGGAAGATAGAAAAAAAATTCTTAATTAAAAAAAATTGTGAATTTAATAAAGAATACTGTTGGTTTCTTGTTAATTTTCGATATCTCATTTCGTTTCCGATATAACAATAGAGCACTGCGTGTGATACAAGATGAGCCTGTATGAATAGAGGATCATTCATACATGTATCTCAAAATCCTTTTTTGTATATCTCGGTCAATTATACGAAAAATATTTCTACAAAAATTCCACCATCTAGCATAGACTGTGACATATTCATAGAAAACTGAAGGCCCGGAACGAAAAATCAAGGGTCTTTCTTGCCTCGAAAGACTGCCGTCTCCCTCTCCCTCTCCCTCTCCCTCTCCCTCTCTCTCTCTCTCTCTCTCTCTCTCTCTCTCTCTCTCTCT
>NW_021680876.1:120356-131930 GCF_001412515.2 Diachasma alloeum | reverse complement strand
CTCTCTCTCTCTCTCTCTCTCTCTCTCTCTCTCTCTCTCTCTCTCTCTCTCTCTCTCTCTCTCTCTCTCTCTCTCTCTCTCTCGGATTCGTGTTCCCCTCGTGCACAATACTTTTGCTTCTTTCTATCAGCTTTGAGTTGGGATCCCTTGTTCTTGCCTACTTAAAATTATTATTCATATATTTTCGAGTCTCCTCGCTTTTAATGAACCTTTTTAGAATAATTGGGATTATTTTGAGTCACATCTATGTAATTTTTTATTTACAAGAATTTACGATTTTGTATTAATCTCTGGAATAGCAAAACATGTCAGTACAATTATGTTTTATTATTTAATATCGACCTTACCTATCCCATTTAGAATTTAAGATATTGGTTTATGGGTTCCTCGATCGACGATTTGCTTTGTTAATTGATGTTCTCGCCCACGAATCCACCCCTCTCTCTACGACCCGTACACTGAGCAATCGAGTAAATCTCGTACCCTCCTAATCCACATTTCTGCGTATAGTTTATGTTGTGTTTCTTGTCGTTATTGGATTTTTGGGGACAATCAGTATTCAGTTTTACGAAAATACGGTTCCATTTGCGGTTCGTCGATTCCGCATTGCTAAAAATCGGCTGGCGCCGTAAACAGTCGAAATAAGGATTGAATGAGCTGCTGATTGTTCCCGGAATCCAGTTTTAGCCTTATGGTTTTTGCCGTTTAAAACTTGTCGGATTGCGAGAAAGAAGGTAATGATTTGGCCGTGTTTGGATAATCGAGCATTTTTTTGGGTTACGGTTTTGAGTATTTGTTGAGGCCAAAGAAAAATCATTACAATAATTAGAAAGAAGAAAGTTATCGGACTTGTGAGAAATTTGAAATCATCGAATGTATTCTTTTTTTCGTCCATTGATTTTCTGTTCATCAAAGCCAACTTCATTCTAAGGATAATAACTGACGATAAAGTGTCAACTTGATTGTGGTTATTGTGTGACAAAGTCCAGAAGAAAATCTTAGTGCTTCCAGTGATATTTTCGATTAAATTGGCTAGTTACCAGTCGAGTTTAAGAGTAAGTGAAATAATTATTAATTAAAATGTGTCAAAAACTGTATTTTTTTATCACATGACCCTTCGATTATCTAGGTTGAGTCATTGTCTATCGGGAAAGCACCTCAAATACATTCGTGCTCTTAAGGAGAGTTATTGCAGAGCCTATATCTCGATACAGGTTTATTCATTTTCCGTTTTCGATATTCCCTAAAGTTTTTTTTTTAATGATTCATGTTAGCGAAATTTGAGGGGCGGAAGGGAGAGATTCAATTTCTGGTGGGAATTCTATCTTGAATTTTCTCTTGAATTAATATCACGAGGGGAGGGCTTTTTTTTATTTTGCGAGACTAATATCGAAAGGGGAGGGAAGAGATGAATTTCATGTGTAGAATTTCATCTTTTCTTCTCTAAAAAAATAAGAATCTTGGTGGAATTTTCTGTCAATTTTTTTTCCTCATTTTGAAGGATTAATATCAGAAGGGTAGGAACTAAGTGTAGAGCATTTTGTCTCTATTTTTATTTTGAGTATACCGATATTCCACAAGTTTTGTTTTCCTTGCTTCATGTCAGCGGGGGTGGGAGGGACAGATTGAATTGTTCATGGGAATGTAATCTTGAATTTTTTTTTAATGTGAGCAATTTGTTTTTTTTTTTGAAGAATAAAAATATTTATGGGGAATGGAGAGAATTTTCTGTTGATTTCTTTTTTTTTTAATATCTCAAGGGGAGAGGTGAAGGCGGAATGAACATGTACAGAATTTTCTCTCTCATTTTTATTTTTGTGGCAAAAATTTTCGGTAAATTGAATTTCTTGTGGAAAATTTGAATTTGAGTTTTACGTGCAGTTTCTTTCTATTTCCTGTCATTTAAAAAAAACATCTCAAACCTTTGGGGACAATGTAGAGAGTTTTCTCTTCAATTGAGTGGATATGAGATTCAATGTAAGGAATTTCCTCTCTATTTTTTTTTGTGAATTAAATTTTTTGTGGGAATTTGCTCTTGCATTTTTCTATTTTTTGAGGGATTAATTTCAAGAGGGGGCAGAAGAGATTGACTTTTTCATAAAATTAAACTGAAATTAAAATTAAATTGAGATTTAGAGGTGGATTTTTCCCTCTTGAAGTTTCCTTCTAATTTTGAGGACTGAATATCGAGAGAGGATGACATGACATTTCATGTTGAGAAAATTTTGTAAAGAAAAAAAAATCTGAAACCTTTGGGGTCAATGTAGAGAATTTTTTCTTCAATTTGTTTTTTGAATTTTGACGGATTAATATCGAAAGGGCAAGGATTCAATGTAGGGAATTTTCTCTCCATTTTTTTTGTGGAGAAAATTTCTTGTGAGAATTTTGCCTTGAATTTTTAATTTCTGAGGAAAAGTTTTTCAAAAGAAGATTATCAACTGTTGATAATCGTGGGACAATCCGAGCTTATTCTCAAAAATTTTATATTTTATTCCATATTTTGTTTTTCATTTCATTCGACTTCTTTAAATAAATGTGTTCATTGCTTTTTCAGACTATAATAATTGGATTCACATGTCTAATAGACATTTGAAAAGGGAAAAATCTGAAAATGACAATCACAGCAAATTCGTCGCTTTCCGTCTAATCATATGATTATCAAAATTCTCTCGTATCTTTCTGTATAATTTTCAGGTACATATATATAGAGGAAAATATTTTAGGGTATTTTGAAATTATGAATGGACAAAATCGAGAAACACCCTCAGTCTCAAATTCTGAACTGTTGAATAGGAAAAGAAGCGAAGTACCTGAAGGGATACGCAAAAGGAGACATTCGTTGTCTTCAGATTGTGAAGAAACACCTAGGAAAAAGAAGAAAAGATCTAGAGCAGGGCGAAATAGAAGATATGAAGAAAAACTTCGAGCAGAAATTTCTAGACGAAATCAAGAGTACTATATACTGTGAGGTATTTTTCCAAGCGCGTCTGCGGGATTCAGACGCGTGGTTCTCCACGAACTTTCAGCGACCCTTTTGGACTTTCTCGACCCGGAATTAGAACGACGGGAATAACGAGAGGAGACAAAATGCCAAAAAGGGCGCCAGTCCTTTTACCCGCCAAAGGACAAGGTCACACCGTTGAGCCGCGTTCCACGACTAGCTCAGATAACCGCGGAGTCGTGTGGGAACAGGCTATAATGAGCGGAACTCAACAATATGCAAACTTTTACAAAAAAAAAATATATATATATAATTTTAATCCAATGAGTTCAGTCTAATCTCTTACATCTGCGGGAGAGGACTCCCGCGAGCAAAGACGCTATACAACCAAAAAAAATGTAATTAACCTAGTGATACTAGTTAACAAAAATAAATAATAATAACTTTAAAGGTGCGTGGGAGACGCTAAGACGCGAGGATCACCCGCAAGCGACGACGACGCGAGAGCCACGACACAAAAGTTATTGGGAAAGGTCGACGTAACAGATGAGTTAGGACTAGTTTTCTCCACAATAAAAATTGATAATAAACTCAAGTAGAGAAACTAATGAAAAAAATCAAATTAAGAGGTAGCTGGAGGCTACAGAGTGCCGCGTCACAAGCAGACTCTAGTACAGCCCCAAACGGTCCCAAAATAGGCGCCGGAGTGGATTCCCTACTGGAAGGATGCTTGCACTCACAACAAAATAAGACGCTCACCGTGATTTCACGAGAACACCAGGCAGACTCGTCTGGACCCTCAGTACGGCGACGTCAGGAAAATAGAGCCGGAACAAACGGGCACAACACCACCACGTACTTTACCCTTGTTCGGTCAAATAGCTCGGAGAGCGAAAGAAACTTAAATGGCGCAGAGCGACCTTATTGTAATAAATCCCAGCGAAGAGTGTTCGTCGGGGCCGTACATCATCCCGAGGAACCTCCCAATTTCTCTTACCCCCACCCGATCACGTGATGAGCGCGAAGAATCCAAGTGATTCGACAATTTTGGACTTTCGCATTTTAAAATGGTCCTAATTCCCAATTCCTCAGGCCCAGAAACTGGAACTTGCGCCTCGCGGTCGGTGGATGTGATTCGCGTTGAGCGGCGCAGAAGCCAACATAATCTGATGCTCCCTCAATGCTGTAACATCGGTTTTTTACTGGACGGCCTTGTGCCGCCGATCCATCGGTGAGGTGGTGGGGGTTTGCACGTAGAGGCCTGAGATGCCTGCTGGCGTGCTACGATCGTCTTTCGCGTCCTACGTGGTGTGAGTCTCCCAGACTCGGTGTGTGCGTGCTCGTCGGTGTGCTGCTCCTCAGATATCGCGCCGTCTTGTAGCTCTCCCCGAGGCTCCGCTCCACTCCCCTCGTCTCGAAGCTCACGTAATCCACGGTGAGCGCGATCGACCGAGTTCGATAGAATGATGGACAGAAGGAAAATAGTCAAATAAAAAAATAAAAATAAATTGACAGCTGTGGCTCTGGGTGATCCGACTCCTCGCTGGGGTAAACGACTAATTTTCCCCCCATGATCCGAGGTCAGTTCAGGCGAGGAACAGTACATGATTTTTATCATGTTACAATACATAGGAAAAATGAAAAGCGAAGCAGTGATGAAGACGAAGGAAAAAAGCAACGTCTATATAAAAGAAGAAAACGAGCAAATTTGAAGAAGAAATATTTGGGTGAACTGTGTTCAGAAAACACAGAGGTATTCAATGTTGGGCACTTGGATTGTGAATGCCGATCATGCGGCGCATTGTCGTATAAATTGGAATGTAGAAGAGTCAAGCACAATTGCTGTCGCTGTGGGAAAATTAAATTGACTTCTCCCACTTTTCCTAAAAGGTTGTTGTGTGAGGTAGAATGGACGAGTACAATGGACTCAAACTTCAGTGTTAAGATACTTGAATTTATTTTATTTCTTAGTCAAAGTGTAACGGTAAAAATACAAAAGAATTAAGATTAATTCCCAAATGAACTACATTGGTAATGACTCCCGAGTGCAGTGTGTTCTCGGTTTTTATAAGAAAACCGTGACACACATTTGTCTCTTTTTCGTTGTATTCGTATTACAAAATGATCCCGTGGTGTAATACGATGCTGAATCGGTAAACAATCGATAAATAGTTAATTTCATAATTATTAAATACGAATCACTTCGTAATTCGGTCATGGAATATTCTGGATTACAATATCCCTCCCGGCCAGAGAGGAAAATCCCATATTTGGAATTTTTACATGTACATCTTTACATTCAACATTAACTTTTATTTAAATATTCCTAAGACTTATGGGTGAGATGGTGCCTGGGTTCCTCCTGTCAACTCTCGGATTACCGAACCCGTACGTCGGCACCAACAGCACAGTGATAGCACTATAATGATGAGGAGAAATGTCGTTGCGCTAGAGATAATTGATGCTGGATGTGCGAGGAGGTCTGGGATGCCAAAGACTGTCGTATTTGCATCCAACCGTTTCATTTCTTGTTCCAAGTCCGCCTGTAGTCCTTGCAGCTCCTTGACATTTCATACCACACTGCGAAGATGGACATCTTTCAGGTTCAGCTGGCCCTCTTTCAGGTAGTTGCTCGTATTCTCGCTCAGAGTCAAGTTCATCTTCCGATGAATATGCAGATCGAGACGTACTCCCGACGACTTTCGTCCTCTGATTGTGAAATCTGCGGCGATAACTTCACATAAGTTATCTATCTGTAAGATTCCGGTCCCTTCTAGGATGCTTCTGCCCACATCGAACGGTGATCTCCTCTGGATGTAGCGCTGCGTAAAGCCATGCGTTGTCCGAGGTCAGGTGAATGAGGAGTAGACGTTTCAACATGATGTGTTTTACGACACATGAATCTGGAATTTTCGCGGGGTCAACGTACATGTGCACCTCACAGGGACTATACGGTCGTATAGCTTGCATAGGCAGTATTTCCGTGCACAGGTATTGCCCGTCGAGTCTCTTGCAATTTCCCAACTGCTCTGACATCATTGGAATGAACTACTGCGTCGGCCCGTGGATAATTAAATACTCGTTTTCTGGTTCGATATATGAGTAATATCTCTCAACCGTTTTCACTGGCAATCCATGCGGTTTACATACGCTGTAGATTTGAGAGTTTACCAGCGGTATTTCCAACATCGTCACCATTCTCGCGTTGAAAGTGTGAATACTGATGGTGGAAATTCTCGCCAACTTGTGCATAGCGTTAATACCAACTTCTGTCGGAAAGCTGAATCCTGTTGGCAATTTAGCTTTCTTCAGAATCTCTAGCAGATGTTGCTCTGAGAGAACTCCTGTTCCCAGGATCCTTTCCCTTTCGTCTGTTAGAAGGCGCAGAATTTTTCTTGCATCTTTCATCACTCCATCAAGAACTGCTGTGGTGACCATGAAATGTTCGTCCATGTCGTCACGAACCAACGTTGTGTTGAATCTCGCCTCCATGCGTTCTGACAGCTGCTGTGTCGCGTTCAATAGAATTTCTTCATTTTTCTGCACGATTCCCTCTGTGTGTTGCAGTCGGAAAAGCGTAGAATTGATGACTTCGATTTGACCTTTCATGACGTCATATGAGTTCCCTTGTTGACCCTCAAGACGATCAAGCCGTTCTTCAATTTCTTTCGCATCTGAGGCGTCCATTGTGCCAAACAGTGATTTTGCCACACTGCCCAATCCATCAATTAAGCCTCGGCGACTTTTGCCAGGTTGTCCTATATCTAGAATCCGGTGAATCGCCTTTCTCAGCTCCGTGTGTTCACTTATACGTTTTTCAAGATCGTTCGGAAATTCTCCCCTGATTTCCCGGCCTTTAAGAACAGCGCCTGCGTCAATATGTAGTGACTTTCCAGTTGATCTGCTCTCCGTAGCTAAGGAGTCACATCCGTCGTCGCTGCAACGGTCCAGACGTGATTGCTAAGGAACAATCTACCAATCGATTCAAAATGCAGGCCTGGAGTGTGAACGAACTTATCGACAGTATGCCCCTCCCCTCTTATAACTGGGATCATGCCGGCTAGCATGATTAATGTAAAGGCAACTGCTAACAACCCGTAACTCTTGGATTCTCCTTTACATTCCTGCTCCTCCTCCTGAGCCATTCGGCTTTCTCCAAAATTTTCAGGTTATTCATCAGATACACACGTGATCAACCCAAGAAAGGCTCTTGATCGATTGACGTGTACCCTCACTTCTTTGTTCTTCTTCCCGGAACGAATGGTGTAGTTTACATCCGAATTTTTCTGAGTAATTTCATAAGGTCCAAGCCATGGCTGCGTCAGTTTTTTGGACCTTCCACGTCGCACAACCTCATTTTTTAGCAAAACTCTGTCGCCGACGCAGAAATCGTTTTCCTGCGNCTCTGTCGTCGACGCAGAAATCGTTTTCCTGCGAATCTTTATCGTACTGTTTTTTCCCTATTTCTTTCGACGCATTCAATTTTTTCCTCGCAACCTGGTGAGATGCGTGAACTCTTTCACGTAACTCTTGTGCGTAGTCATCATACGAGTAAGTAGGTCACGGCGGCTGCTTCACTGAGGTTGGTAAATCAGGGCACCTCTCATACAGTAGCTCAAACGGTGTCCGTTTCGTGGCAGTATGCGGAGTTGTATTGTACGAAAACGCCGCATAGGGTAGCCATTGATCCCAGTCACCTTGGTCTTCATTTATGAAATTGCGTACATACTCTGCCAGGGTGCGATGAGACCTCTCAAGAGCACCATTTGTTTGAGGATGATAAGCCGTTGTCTGAATCTTCTTTATCTTGAGAAGACTGTCGTCATCTTTAAAAATTTCGCTTGTGAAATTCCTGCCCTGATCCGTCAGCAATTTCGAAGGCGTTCCGTGCTCGCAAATAATTTTCTCAACGAATGCTTTTGCCACAGTATTCGCCTCTTGATCGGGAATTGCAATCGCCTTACTGAACTTTGTCAACGCATCCTGGAACGTCAAGATGTATTTATTCCCATCCTCCGTAACTGGTAATGGACCAACTATGTCTATTGCACATTGCTCGAACGCCGTCTCCGGAGCTTCTCCAATCTGCATAGGGACCTTAGTTGTTTTTCCCAACTTATTCAGCTGGCATTTCTTGCAGCCTGCGACATATTTCTCAATGTCATTTTTCATACCCTTCCATTTATATTTTAGCTTTACTTTCTCGTGCATTCGTTGCACGCCCGGATCTCCTCCAAAAGGGGGATCATGGTATTCCCTCATTATTATTGGGATGTCCTCAGGATCTGGAGTGACTCTCACTTGACTCTCATCAGGTGTCTCGCACCCTTCTTCAGGTGTCTCGGACCCCTCTTCAGGTGCCTCGGACTCCTCAACCTCAACAGCATCACCCTCAGCTCGCATCCTAGCCTGCTGACCCAGGGTAATGACGTAAGTTCGACTCAAGGCATCAGCATTTGTATTCAACCTCCCAGGTTTGTGTACGACTTCATAATCGAACTCCTCTAATTTAATTCTCCAGTGCATCAGTCGTGACCCGGGATCCCTGACGTTGAAAATCCACCGCAGAGGTCGATGATCCGTCACGATGATAAATCTTCGGCCATACAAATAGGGTCTGAAATGTTTCACAGCCCAAACGATAGCAAGAAGTTCCTTCTCAGTCGTGGAATAATTAAGTTCGACTTTATTCAGTGTCCTTCTTGCGTAAGCGATTGGCAAATCACTTCCAATTTCTCCCTGTGACAAAACAGCGCCCAATGCTTTGTTTGATGCATCGGTTGTCAACAAAAATGGCTTCTTGAAATCTGGATACTGCAATATTGGAGCCGAAATGAGCTCTTCTCTCAAGCTCTCGAATGCGACGCCTTCTCTCTCTCCCCATATCCAAGCCACTCCTTTCTTTAATAAATCCGTGAGAGGTTTGGCAATTTTTGAAAAATCCCGAATAAATTTCCTGTAGTAACCCGCTAGCCGCAGGAAGGACATCACTTCCTTCGTTGTCCGAGGTACCGGAAAGTTTTTTACTGCTTCTATTTTTGTAGGATCAGCCTTGACCCCTGCCTCCGTAATCACATGACCCAGGTAAACGACCTCCTTCCTCAAAAAGTTACATTTGTCGGGCTGTAACCTCAAGTTAGCCTTCCTCAATCGCTCGAACACTTCTCGTAGACGGTCATTGTGCTCCTTCAGGCTTGCTCCAAAAACTACGATATCATCGAGATATACAAAGCATCTGATTCCTTGACTTCCAGCCAAAACTGAGTTTATCAGCCTCTGGAATGTCGCCGGTCCTCCCTATACTCCAAAGGGTAAACGGTTAAATTCGTAGTGCCCAAACGGTGTTGAAAAGGCCGTTTTGCACTTGTGCTCCTCCTTCACTGGAATCTGGTGAAATCCCGACGCCAAGTCCAGTGTGGTGAAATATTTTGCGTTTCCCAGCTGATCCAGAATATCACAGATATTCGGCAGTGGGTATGAGTCACCGATGGTGATGTCATTTAAATTGCGAAAGTCCACGACAACTCGCGACTTGATTTTCCCTGAGGCATCGGGTTTTTTAGGAACAACGAGTAATGGTGCGTTCCATTGACTGTTACTCGGTCGAATCATCCCGGTTTTCAGCATTTCCTTGACTTGTCGATCTACTTCCTCCTTCTGCGAATACGGCAATCGATGTGGTCGAACAGTGACAGGTGCCGCACCTGGAGCCATAGGGATTGAATGCTCCAGAAGGTCTGTAACGCCCGGAGGATCCCCTGGAAGTTGCACAATATTGTTGTACTCCTCCAGCATCTCCAGCAGACTCTCCCGTTCAATTCGATTGAGATGAGAAANAACTTCATAATCGAACTGCTCTAATTTAATTCTCCAGTGCATCAGTCGTGACCCAGGATCCCTGACGTNTAGCCGCAGGAAGGACATCACTTCCCTCGTTGTCCGAGGTACCGGAAAGTTTTTTACTGCTTCTATTTTTGTAGGATCAGCCTTGACCCCTGCCTTCGTAATCACATGACCCAGGTAAACGACCTCCTTCCTCAAAAAGTTACATTTGTCGGGCTGTAACCTCAAGTTAGCCTTCCTCACTCGCTCGAACACTTCTCGTAGACGGTCATTGTGCTCCTTCAGGCTTGCTCCAAAAACTACGATATCATCGAGATATACAAAGCATCTGATTCCTTGACTTCCAGCCAAAACTGAGTTTATCAGCCTCTGGAATGTCGCCGGTCCTCCCTATACTCCAAAGGGTAAACGGTTAAATTCGTAGTGCCCAAACGGTGTTGAAAAGGCCGTTTTGCACTTGTGCTCCTCCTTCACTGGAATCTGGTGAAATCCCGACGCCAAGTCCAGTGTGGTGAAATATTTTGCGTTTCCCAGCTGATCCAGAATATCACAGATATTCGGCAGTGGGTATGAGTCACCGATGGTGATGTCATTTAAATTGCGAAAGTCCACGACAACTCGCGACTTGATTTTCCCTGAGGCATCGGGTTTTTTAGGAACAACGAGTAATGGTGCGTTCCATTGACTGTTACTCGGTCGAATCATCCCGGTTTTCAGCATTTCCTTGACTTGTCGATCTACTTCCTCCTTCTGCGAATGCGGCAATCGATGTGGTCGAACAGTGACAGGTGCCGCACCTGGAGCAATAGGGATTGAATGCTCCAGATGGTCTGTAACGCCCGGAGGATCCCCTGGAAGTTGCACAATATTGTTGTACTCCTCCAGCATTTCCAGCAGACTCTCCCGTTCAATTCGATTGAGATGAGAAATCCTCAGATTTTCGTGAAGAAGTTTTATTCTATCTGTTTCCTTCCTTCTGCTTTGCTTAATTTCTGCATGCATCAGCATTATCGTTTCGGCGGTGGGCAATTCCTCGAGTTTCATAATCGGAACGTTCAAAAATACGTCATCCTCAGTGGTATTCATCACACAAACGATTTCTCGACCACCTCGTGGCTTCGCGAGGCATTCGCCCAGAAACACGCCCGATTGTAATTTCTGCTTACGCACAATTCCCCTTTTTGTGCTCAACGTTGTTGCCCAGGCCAATGTCTCTGTTCTGGCCTTTATCAAAATTGGTTTCTCAGGTGGGAAAAGTTGCAAACATGTGCCATTGATCATAAGACACTTCCCCGGTTCAACAGATGTAGTTAAATCTCGAGACTGGAAAAAGTCTTCCCCTAGTATCCCTCCAATACTCGGAAAGCTGTCAGGAACAACGTGAAATACATGCCCCAACTCCTCCTTGCCAATTTTCAGATAAATTTCGGCTCTTCCGAGTGTCCCAACATCCTGATTAGAAATTCCACGTAGCGTCCTTCCCCCGGGTTGAACCTTCGCACTTTCCTTCAATTCCCCAGCTTTTATTACTGATATAGCAGCGCCAGAGTCCGCTAAAAACATCGTCGGCTGCTTGNCTTCCAGCCAAAACTGAGTTTATCAGCCTCTGGAATGTCGCCGGTCCTCCCTATACTCCAAAGGGTAAACGGTTAAATTCGTAGTGCCCAAACGGTGTTGAAAAGGCCGTTTTGCACTTGTGCTCCTCCTTCACTGGAATCTGGTGAAATCCCGACGCCAAGTCCAGTGTGGTGAAATATTTTGCGTTTCCCAGCTGATCCAGAATATCACAG
>NW_021680876.1:94812-120334 GCF_001412515.2 Diachasma alloeum | reverse complement strand
CTCCTTGCCAATTTTCAGATAAATTTCGGCTCTTCCGAGTGTCCCAACATCCTGATTAGAAATTCCACGTAGCGTCCTTCCCCCGGGTTGAACCTTCGCACTTTCCTTCAATTCCCCAGCTTTTATTACTGATATAGCAGCGCCAGAGTCCGCTAAAAACATCGTCGGCTGCTTGAGCTCATCGGCTGACAAAATTAAATGTTTTTTTGTCTTGGAAGGCTCTGCAGATGTGATCTTCCGCCTTCTGGAACTGGGACTAAGTGAAACCTCAGCATCTTGTCGATCCTCATCGTTCTCAACCTCGTTAATTTGGATCACTTGGAATGCCCCCATTGGCAGCGTAGGCTTCTCGTTCGATACCACTTTATTTTTGTTATTCTTCTTTGCGCCACTGTCAGCATTTTTATTGCCCTGCTTTGTGACATCATGTTTCTCTTTCACCTGTAGCTCCGCATTCTCTGGTAACCCGCACTGCTTCTTCAGTTTAAAACATGCTGTTATGTCATGCGCTGGAACGTGACAAAATTTGAACACGACTCCATACTGCGTCGTTCTGGAACAGGTAGACTCGTCCTTTTCTGCACCTTGCAATCTTTTGCCTGATGTCCTGCCTGGCCGCAAGCAAAACATCCCGCCCCCAGGGATTGCTACCCCACCGAATGACGATTCCCCCCCCCTGAGAACGCCTGGAACCACCTACTCCAGAGTTCCCTCCAGAATTTTCTCCAGAACCCCCCTTAGAAGCTCCATGGAAACCTGGCATCATTTTTTCCAGCTCAACCGCCCCCAGACAGGCCTCATGCAATGTTTTGTAATTATTAGCTCTGACCAAAATTTGTATCTGGCCACGTAGCCCTTGCTCGAAATTCGCTTTAGCCAATGTCAAAAGCGCTTTCCTCGCCCCACCTTTCTCCTTTTCATCCAAATCGTTAGCCAAGAGATTTTGTATGCCCTCGATTAAATCGAGCGTTACTCGCTCAGCTCTGGCTGCAAATTTGCTGACGTCTTCATCACTCCGTTGCTGCATGTTATTGAACTCCGCATGCAATCCCACAAGTGACTTTGTTTTGCCAAACAACGCCTCCAACTCGATTTTTAATTCATCGAAGCTTTCTATTTTCTTATGCTTCAGTTGCACAAATGCCTTGCCTGTCAACTTATTCTTCAAAACAGTTTTCAGTAACGTAGGATGTAACTCAGGTTGCAATAAGTCCTTTGCACCCTCACAAGACCCCAAAAAAGGTATCAACTCATCAGCTTTTTCGCCATTGAATGAATGAACAAGCTGTAGAGCCCCCTTCAGGTCTATCAATCCCCTTTGCAGGTGACCATTACTGGAGCCAGTACCAGGAAGATTCTTTACCACAGCTACGTCACGACCACGATACATCTCTGCCCAAGCCTTCTGTAGCTCGTCCTCGAATCGTCGCCGCTCCTGAGCTTCCTCCTTAATCCTTTCCTGGGCCCCCTCTATTATTTTCAGCATCTCAGCCACAAGTTGATCTGTCCCACTACCCCTCAGGATCTCCTGGGTGTCCATTTTACGAATACCTGAGATATCCAATTCCGGTAAATCCGGCTGCCTACGCAGTGGTGGGGTGAAATCACCTAACAGAAGTGATCCCCCCGGCACCGAGAACGGAGTAGACATAGGTGTGCTGAATTCCTCCCTTTGCTCCCTATCATCAGCTGCGGGCAAGCCCTGCTGCTGCGGTGGTGGCGGTGCCGGCCTCACAGGTGTGCCGTTCCCACCCCGCTGCTCTTGCCGCCCATCTTGCCCCTGCTGCCCTTGCAGCTGCTGCCCTTGCGGCTGCAGCGGGTCATCCGCCACGAAGTTTTCCACACTACGCGAACGCCACCGGACCCCCTCGGCCAAGGAACTGGAAGCACGGTTCCCCCTAGCAAAATTCAAGGCTCTGCGCATCGTGATACCACGACGAGACCCTTCTGATTTTGTTACCTCCGCAGAAGACCCTTCAATTGAGTGTAAATTCACCCCTACTGAACGTAAATTCTGCCTGACACCTCGAGCTAATTCCTCCAGAGAATCAAAGTCGTCCCGAACACTCTGACTATGAGACCCCATAAATGAAAAATCGCCTGTTCCGTGTCAGCTTCGTTCCGCTTCAAAATAGTCCGAAAAACTGCAAAAAAAATTCCCAACAAACAGGAAATACAAAATGAACCTCTTTACCAGCTGGATTTCGCCCCTTCTCCTACGGAAAATTCGGTTGCTACTATCCCGGCGTCCCAGAACAGCTTGATGCTTCTCCAAAATGAATACACGTTTCCTCTGACGTATCGAAAATGTCGAATTCTTCTCTTAACCACTGTCTTCGACGAAAGTTGATCAGGCTCCCGTTTCTGAAGAACACACGCGCTGCCACCAAATTGTTGTGTGAGGTAGAATGGACGAGTACAATGGACTCAAACTTCAGTGTTAAGATACTTGAATTTACTTTATTTCTTAGTCAAAGTGTAACGGTAAAAATACAAAAGAATTAAGATTAATTCTCAAATGAACTACATTGGTAATGACTCCCGAGTGCAGTGCGTTCTCGATTTTTATAAGAAAGCCGTGACACACATTTGTCTCTTTTTCGTTGTATTCGTATTACAAAACGATCCCGTGGTGTAATACGATGCTGAATCGGTAAACAATCGATAAACAGTTAATTTCATAATTATTAAACATGAATCACTTCGTAATTCGGTCATGGAATATTCTGGATTACAACAAAGTTACGAAGATTATTTATGGCAAAGAGTAATAGGGACATTCAGTTCCGGAAATTTATTCGATTTTACAATAATTCATTCGCAATGGCCTCATTTTGTCCAAAGGAAGAGATAAATCATCAGGGAGTAAGTTATATGAAAGTTGGGGGTGAAATCAATGCGCTAGTGACTACCAGCCGTCTCCCAAACGCAGGGCAGAAACCCCGAAATGCATAAATTTATTTATGTGAATTTAACGAAGCAGCCCCCTCTACTGGGTTCCCACTTTCTCGTTAGTGAGGGGGCTCAGTCGCGGGCGGTGGAGGTCTTAAGGACTACCGCCGCCCGCGGTCGCTAAGAGGAGCCCACCCAATCCATGTGTGTTAGCGGCGTAAGCCATGGCGTCAGCCATACCCTGCTTCTAGGCTGGCAAAAATTCTTGGAACAAACAAGACTCCATATCTAGGGAGCCTGGTGCCTACAGGCACCAGATGGCAGTCACATGGAAACCATGGAAGAGACTATGAAACTCCTAATGAATACTCACTTTCCAGGCTTCATACAGGCCCAGGAGAGGGACAAAGAAACAATGCTAAATTAGAGGGATGTCTACGAAACCTATGATTGGGCATTGGCAAATAAAGTAGTGCAGCCCTGGGGGGTGAAGTGGGCCATCAAAACCTTTGAACCCTTCAAGGTACCGGGACCAGACGGGATCTACCCAGCCCTATTACAGGAAGGGATAGAGACTATAACGGGACCCCTAACCAAGATAGTCAGAGGTAGTATAGTCCTGAAACATGTCCCTAGTGTGTGGAATGAGACTAGGATAGTATTCATTCCCAAGCCTGGAAAAACCGGTTATATAAAACCAAAAGACTTCCGTCCTATAAGCCTCACATCCTTCATCCTGAAGACCCTCGAGAGGCTGGTGGATAGACACATCAAGGCCGGGCCCTTGGCTGACAGACCCCTCTCCCCTTGTCATTATGCATACAGGGAGGGAAGATCAACAGATACCGCCTTACATCACCTGGTGGTACTGATTGAGGGACAACTGGCGGTCAAGGGTTTTGCCATAGGCGCCTTTCTGGATATTGAGGGGGCTTTTGATAGCACTTCGAATCCGGCTATAGAAAAAGCCATGGAAGAACGACAGGTGTCCAAGACTATCATTGCTTGGACACAAAACGTGCTGAAAGGTAGAAGACTGTCGGCAGGACATGGGAGGGCATATGTGGAGCGATGTCCGACTATAGGCTGTCCCCAGGGGGGGGTTCTCTCGCTACTGCTATGGAACCTGGTTGTAGATGGACTTCTAAATCAACTAAGTGAGGCCGGCTTCCACGTCATCGGTTTCGCCGATGATGTGGCAGTTGTTGTGAAAGGCGGATTTCTGAGGGTGCTAAGGGACCTGATGGCAACAGCCTTCAATATCATTGAGGAGCTCCTAAGGGAAACTGGCCTATCCGTAAATCCAGCCAAGACAACAGTCCTGGTTTTCACCAGAAATTATAAACTGGAAAAGACCCAACCTCTGAAGCTAAATAGCTCGGAGATAAACTACACCAGTAGAGTGAATCTGGGTGTCTTCCTGGATAATAAACTCAGCTGGAAAGAACATATCTGTAGACAGAGAAATAAAGGGTTTGCCTCTATGTGGGCGTGCAGAAGAGCTGTGGGTAGGACATCAGCATCATCAGACTCAATCCTAAAATGATGCTCTGACTCTACCAAATAGTTCTATTTCCGAGACTCTTATACGCTACGGTCGTCTGGTGGCCGAGGGTGCGAAAGACGGAAACAAGGAACCTGTTGAAAAGCCTACAGGGAACCTTCCTGNGACAGAGAAATAAAGGGTTTGCCTCTATGTGGGCGTGCAGAAGAGCTGTGGGTAGGACATGGGGACTCAATCCTAAAATGATGCTCTGGCTCTACCAAATAGTTCTACTTCCGAGACTGTTATACGCTGCGGTCATCTGGTGGCCGAGGGTGAGTAAGACGGAAACAAGGAACCTGTTGAAAAGCCTACAGGGAACCTTCCTGAGGGCTGCAACAGGAGCCATGAAATCGACACCTACTGAGGCGCTAGAAATAGCACTCAGTATCCCACCCCTCGACCTTAGGGTTGTGAGTTGTGCTACCACAACTGCATATAGACTAAGTTGTCAACAAGAATGGAAGATGACGGGCCAAGGCCTTACAAGGCTTAGCCCCATCAATGTCGACCATTCATAGGTAAGACGGATAGGATTCCTAGAAAGTATCAGATCAGGAAAACTTTCAGAACGAGTATACCACCCAGACAGGAGTGGCTAGACTCGAAACGTAAACCAGGACCAAGAGAGGACTACTGGTTTACGGACGGCTCTGGCTTCAATGAAAGTTTTGGGGCAGGCATCTACCGTCTGAAAGATGGCTTCGGAGAGAGTTTTCCGCTGGGCCATCATTCAACCGTCTTTCAAGCAGAGATGCTGGGCATACTTAAGTGTGCAGAGTATCTGAACGCGAGAGACACAAAAAAGATGAAAATATTCATCTGCAGTGACAGCCAGGCGGCGATACACGCCCTGGAAAAACCCACTACAGAGTCACAGGTGGTGTGGGAATGCATGCAGGCATTGGACACACTGGGTAAAAACAACCGGGTCACCGTAACCTGGGTGCCAGGTCACCATGGGATTCTGGGTAATGAAGAGGCAGATAAGCTGGCCAAGGAGGGTACAGAAAGTGTGCCCTCACACGGCCTGCTTGGCATGCCCTTCGCAGTGGGAAAAACTCTTATTAAAGATCATTTCCAGCGAGATCATGTCAGGCGTCGGGACAAAGTTGCGACCTGCAGACAAGCGAAACTGCTTATGAAGGGGCAACTAAGAGTTAGAACCAGAAAGCTTGTGGAGCTGTACAGAGGGGATCTGAGGGTAGCAGTAGGGCTCCTTACGGGTCATACAGCTCTCAGAGCTCATCTGTTCAAGATGAAACTTGCAGAACAAGAAGACTGCAGACTGTGCGGAGGCGATAAGGAGGGCGTCATCCACATTTTATGTGAATGCCCCCTATTAGCACTCCGTCGCTATAAAATCTGGGGCCAGGCTTTCCTGAAACCAGAGGACTTACAACAAGCGGCTGTCACCAGCCTTATTAGCCTAGTGAGCAACACTGGGCTGGGGCTGTGGGACTGACCGAAACTAAGGCGGATGTTACAAAAGATCGTATGATTTAGGTGACTCTGGGCGCTTTAAGTGACCAACCGCACATATTCTATTCTATTCTAACTCTCACTCGATTTTCGTTCCAAGGTTTCGTTCCAGGCGGTAACGTTACTGGATTTTCGTCCCAAGGTTTCGTTACAGTTTCGTTTCATTTCCTACCTGTGGAATGAAACCGAAATGATAACGCGTTCCAATACCCTGAACAAAACAACTATTTTGAGCCATCATACAAGTTGGGCATCATCCTGGATCTATTTTATTTTCAATTTTTTCTTTTCGATATTCCGTAAATTTGGTCGCAACAACTCAAAATGGCGTTCATTGATTTTGATTATAAACAGTATGAAGTGAATTGGATTGTATACCAATATATTACATATTTTTTTGATACATAGTAGAAGTCGTTTTGTGGTGTTTTGACCAAATTTGCAAAATTTCCAAAAGAAAAATTTGAAAATAACATAGATCCAGGAGGATGTCCAACTTGAATGACAGCTCAAAATACTTATTTTGATAATGAGAATTAATAAAAAAACATTTTTGAATATCAACTGTGACGTAATTTGCAAAATTTAAGTTTTTCAACTTTTTTTTTTCAAAAATTCGTTATTATGAGCATCTAGGAATAGGAAAAAAAATTAATAAAAATAGTCATATAGACGGTGAAAAATCGAAAATTTTGACGCTTTATAAATGAAAATCGAACAAATAGAACTCGAGTTATTATAAAAAACGGAAAAATGTGAAAAAAATCACATTTCCGAACTGGGCTGCCGAAAAAATTTGAAAAAATTTGAGAGATAGTTTTTCAACCTCCCTGATCGTAAAAAAAATCGCCATCTATTTCCAAGAGGGTGAGGGTCAGCGATTGACTCATTTGACGTGGAATACCTCATATATAACACATTGAATCCACCTTCAACGTATAACAAATATCACTTCAATGGGCTGCGACTATGAGAACTTATTATAGCCTACTCATAAATAACAAATGAAATCAATTTCAAAAAGAACAAAATGTTGAGCACTTGAAGAAAATTTCACTTTCTCACGCAGCTATCCCCACTGCGCTTACTTCGTTATGCCTACTATGATCGTACTGGGAGCCCTGTCAGTGGAAGGGTTGTAAACTTTATAGCCCTCCCTAATTGGTTTTATTGCAACAGCTCCGAGCGATCTGGACATTGCCCATCCCTGGTCTAATCCCTGGTGTAGTTGAAATACTTTAATAGCAAATACTTTGAAGGTATTCTTTAAAGAAATTTTATCAACAGAGAAAGTTTTTTAGCGCATTCTATAGGAAATGTTCGCCGTTGCCGTCAAAACTGAAATGGGCTTCAGAAATTTTCATCGAAAATAACTCATTTTTAGATGAATGAGTTGCTACTGAGTAGAATTGAATCATGTTCTAATAGGGGATTAATCCATTAAATAACAATGTATATTCACCTCTGATATCAATGCAAACATGTTTACACGTTTCGGGAGTATCAAAGTTATTCCTTCGACTGCTGTTGCATCCAGTGTAACCGAACACACGACATTGATTACTACCAGGATCAAAATAAACTCGTTGATCGAAGTGGCTTCCATCCTCTGGATTACAATCGCCAATTGGAGGTGGTTCATTACATATTTCTATTTTCAGAGAAGAATGTGAATAAGAATACGAATGCGTAAAAATGAGGAAATGAACGGAAGGAGAATTGAATGTGGCAACATTCATCCAGATTGAATTGCCTTTCATTCCTTTGAATTACCTTCCGCAAGTTCCTTCGTGATATCACAGCTGGTGATCTTCGCATCGCAGGTAACACTCTGCTGAGTACAGTCAAGTGGCTCAGAGGAAATATCACTTATTTTCAATCGAGAACGTTGTTTTATTCCACGTCCACACGTAGCTGAGCATGGACTCCAAAGTGACCACGGATGATAGTCTCCCGGACATTGTCTAGTCTCCTAGGAAAAAGAAATCGTTGTCAAAGTTTTTCTGTTAATTTATTGAGGGAATGTGAAGGTATTTATGTAGCGAACTGGTAACACGTGCCCGTTGAATCCGAAATTATTGATGAATGAAAATTATGAAAATTATAATTATAATTATAATTATTAAGTTATGAAAATTCCCTACAATAAATCTTTCGGATGTTTTGATGTCGGACAACGATATATTCGACGTTGTTGCAATGATATATCCTGTCTTGAACGACGAACCGAATGAAAACAACTAAAAGCTCCACAACAATAACCATCACTTATTAAAGATCAAGTCATGATTGATTTTTAATGTTTTCTCAAATATCTTGAGGGTTAGAATAGAGAGTAGAAAACATATCATGAAATCTCACCTTAAAGCGTGGAATACAAGATTTATTCAAACACCGAGAAGATTTATTTTTATTCTTTTACGAAAATTGATGATAGTTTTATCACTTCTCTATTGCCTCGACTTCATAAAGTTGTGTAATGCAGGCAAACTTTCGAATGTTTATGAAAATCAAGGTTGTTTTAAAGGGAAAATTGAGGAAATTTAAAACTTCCCTTGGTGGTCATTGTCGGGCGCCAGCCATACTGTCGCGAGATTTTTTACAAAAACCTCCCTTTGGAAAGATATCGTTTACCCAGAGAACTTTCCATATTTGAATAAGTATGCTCAAGTTAATCACTGTGATCCCATAGAATAGGGAAATTCACCACGAGTAAATCACATCTGTTTGATGCGAAACTACATTTAAAGTGGACTTTGAGGTATTTCAACTGAAAATGTGAACTTCCTGGCAAACGAGATGACTAATCGTTTAACCTGGACCAAACGAATACAGGCTACAGGCTATTCCAGTGTACTTTGCTGAGCTTTTACCATCATTCCGAATTTCTGTTCATTCGTTTAATTGTTTATTTTCTTGTTATTTTTTATATACATTATTACCGCGAGTCGTTTATCGCAATCTGCATGTATTAACGCTTGTTCTTGCTTCAGATGATGACTTTTTGCCTTTGTATTATTTTATTTATCAAGATACGCGGTAGTGTATTGGCCAAGTCACGCCTCATAACCTCACAACAAAACGAGGAGATCTACCGAGTATCTATACACAATACAACTTCCCCTTCCACTACCCTCAACTGATTTTCCATCCATTAATAAAACATGCGCCCAATTAGATAAAAACTCTCCTTAGTTACACTATATAAATTATTAATCCGCTTCCCACAGATACAATTATTAATTTAATCCTGTTGTACGAAGATATGCACATAGCAACGAACTGGCATACACATTTTTCCCGTTCCCATTATCTTCTAAACGAGGATGGTCGCACTCAAGCCATTGAGTTGGCAGCGCAACTGGAGTTCTCACTTTCGCATGCAGGAATTGCCAACAGTATCTTACGTTATATAGTGTCATGGAGAATAGAGCGAAGAAGGGCAAACAGTGGCTGGTGGGACCCCTAAAATCATGTCACGCAGCATGTAGTTCAGATTGGTTCCGATGGTGGCGGTAGTAGTCACTCGCGTGGTAAAACAGATCATTTTAATTGTAACATTTATCCTGCTGAAAATTCCATTCCCTGTCCGTGCAATAATTTGACAATATTATATTAATTCCTCAACAAATATATGTAAAACCCTTGTAGAATATGAAAAAAATTACAGGTGTTTTCTGAATGGGAATCCATGAGTCACGATGCTTTGAAAAATAAATTATGAGAGAACTATGTAAATAGGCAATAAAAATCCAACTGGGGTAAAAATAGTACTGTGAATAACGAAGGACAAAATCCGGTAATTCGTTCAAGAGATATGGAGCATAGGAGATTTGTTTGAATACAAAAAAAATTAAGTAGTGAAGCGGTAAGCCCGGTCAAGTGGATTTTGACTGCTGGTCAGTTTTTTACGAATATCTCGGAATCTAGAAGAAATAGAAAAATTTTTGTCATGACTTTTTTTATAGAGCGAACTGAAGGTTATAAAGACGGTCATGAGAAGAATTTCGCCATCTCCCTTAGATTTCGAGATATTCAGTAAAAACTGACTAAAAGGCAAAATCAATTTAACCCGGTTTACCTCTTCGCTACTGAATGTACGCGATTACAAATCGAGATACGTGGTAGCGGATCGATCAAGTCGCGCCTGTTAACCTCACAACAAAATGACGAGAGCTACTGGGTATCAATACACGTCAGAACTTCCCCTCCCACTACCCTCAACAGATTTTTCATCAATTAATAAAAAACTTTAGACGAAAACTGTCCGTAGTTACCTTATATAAATCACCAATCGGCTTTCCAGTGATGCAATTATTAATTTAATTCATTCAATATTTACGAAGATATGCACATAGCAATGAACTAGCATGCACATTTTTCGTGTTTCCGTTATTATCTTCCAAACGAAAACGGTCAGACTTGAGCCATTAAGTTGGCAGCGCAACTCGAATTCTGATTTTTCGGATCCCAGGAATTGCCAACAGCATCTTACCATGGAGAATACAGGGAAGGAAGCCAAACCATGGACATATAATACATACAGTGCGGGTTCCCTATCCCTCCTGTGTATTGAAAAAAGCACGAAACCGACAGAGAGTATTGCGTTTGTCGCCGGTTTCCTTCTCTGTCGAACGGTTCCGTAGAGGGGGATAGTCGCCATTGCACAGTGAACGTATCCCCCATTCCGTGACCATTCTTGCTTCACTCTGAGAAATATTCGACGAAGAGAGAAACCATCGACAGCACGGCGCTCCTTTTCTATTTCTTGCAGGCCCCACCACCCGAAATCGTAGTCGATGTATTATGTCTATAGGCCAAACAGAGGCTGGTAGGATCCCTGAAATCATGTTTAGCAGCATGTAGTTCACATTGGTTCCGATGGTGGCGGTATTAGTCACTCGCGTGATAAAACAAATTATTAGAATTGTGAAATTCTTCGTACTGAGAATTCGGCTCCCGGTCTGTGCAATAATTTGATAATTATATTAATTCCTCAACAAATATATGTAAAGACCCTTGTAGAATATGAAAAAAATTACAGATGAACAGAGAAAAGAAGTGGATTAGTCTTAGAAAAAAGTTTCAAATTTGAGAAACCGTGGTTTCTAACCATCAGGTTTCTGAAATCTAGAACCTTTTTTTCTAAGTTTTAGAAGAAAATCGTTTAAAATTAACTATCAGAATTGGGATTAATTTTAAACCAATATCTACTTGATTTAAAAAAAATTTTTTTTTCTAAAATCTAAAAATTTTTTTCAATTTTTGAAGAAGACTTTTGCAAAACGGGGGGTTTTCATATCCGGGGGGTGGTTTTAAAGTGGGGGGTTTGCAAAGAGGGGTGTTTTATGAAAGGGTGGATTATCGTTGAGGTTATCCAAAAATATCTCTGAAACTACGAGAGATAGCGAATTTTTACGAAAATTTGGGGGGTGCGGGTGAGTGAGTAGTGTATATTGAAAATTCGCAATCAAAAAAATTGAGTCGGTCTTTTTTTCAAAAATATCTCCTAAACTAAGAAGTAGTGATTTTTACCAAGATTTTGGGGTGGCGAAGAGGGGGTTGTGTATTGAGAATTCACAACCAAAAAAATTGATTCGGTGATTTTTTTGAAAATATCTCCGAAACTAAGGGAGGTAGCGAATTTCCATTCAAAAATTAGGGGGGGAAGGGGGAGGCAAGCTGTATTGAATTCTCGATGTATAGCACACGCCCTTCCCCCTAATTTTTTAATAAAAATTGTTTCCAATTTTGCAGTAAAATTCTGTATCTCCCTTAGTTTTGGAGATATTTTTGAAAAACTCACCGACTCAATTTTTTTGGTTGTGAATTCTCGATGCATACCCTCCTCCCTTCCACACCCCCTAATTTTCGTAAAAATTCGCTATCTCCCATAGTTTCTGAGATATTTTTGAAAAACTCACCGACTCAATTTTTTTGGTTGTGAATTCTCGATGCATACCCTCCTCCCTTCCACACCCCCTAATTTTCGTAAAAATTCGCTATCTCCCATAGTTTCTGAGATATTTTTGAAAAACTCACCGACTCAATTTTTTTGGTTGTGAATTCTCGATGCATACCCTCCTCCCTTCCACACCCCCTAATTTTCGTAAAAATTCGCTATCTCCCATAGTTTCTGAGATATTTTTGAAAAATTCAACGACTCAATTTCTTTGAATTGAGAATTCACAACCTCCCCCACTGTCTTTTGCAAAATCCTCCCTTCGCACATCTGAAATTCCCGATATTTCGGCTTCTCTTGTGAGCTTGTGGGCTTGTGAGAATACAAAAAAATGTGAATTCAGTAGCGAGGCGGTAATCCGCGTTAAGTCGATTTTGACTACTGGTCAGTTTTTGATAAATATCGCAGAATCTTAAAGAGATAGTTTTTTTTTTTATTTTTAATTTTTTAATTTTTGTCACGACCTCTTTTGTAGAGCCCATTGAGAGTTATAAATAAAGTCATGGTCAAATAAATGGTCAATAAGGTCAAAAACTGGCCAAAAGTCAAACTCGATTTAACTCGGTTCACTACTTTGTTATTGAATGTACTCGATATCGTGAAAGGTAAATAAGCGAGTGTATAGATGTCGGATATTTATATTTTGTTCTTGAAGCAAAGTAAATCCAAATAATGTTGCATATTATCTGGAGGCTTTCCTTGTGACATAAGTCACTCGGTTTGAAAAAATGATGAAATTCCCCAAAAACCAATACAAATTTTTTTTTGAAAAAACCGGCCAAGTGCACCTTTGTGAACATTGTATTTTTTCAAAAAAAAAATGTATTGTTTCTCAGCAAAAAAAATTTCAAAAAAAATTGTATTGATTTTCAGAAAAAAATTTTTTAAAATGCCGAGTAACCATTTCAATGCGTTGTTGGGGAAAAATGCTCGAGTACTTATTTATGGATAATTGTTTCTGGGAAATTGAAAGAAGGGCAGAAATAAAAAAGCGCGCCAAGTTCATGGATGGCGTTGGATTTGTCATTTTGAAAAACCACAGAACTTTTCATAACATCTAGAAACAATTTCAGCTTTTTTCTACAGTTCTCTTGTACGGTTGCAAATTTTATAAATTGAACTCATCGATGCCAACTAAATATTGTCTATTCCTGTGAGTTACCGAGTGAGTACGACCATAAAAAGTGTGATTATCCACACAAAGTCAATGAAAAAGAATGTCATTACGAGTGTTTCTTTAAAAAAAAATTGTTCCGAAAATTCTTCGGACCAACGTACTTGGCGCAGTTTTTTGAAACACTCATTGCGGAGAGTTGTCGCTTTCTATTGACACCATGATCGAATGAACCTTCTCCATGCTTTTATGTCGCGAATGCCGATAACTACCTGGCGATTACTACCTTAATCAATTTAATTTCTATTCATGAAAATGAAAATATTTGAAAATGGAAAAGAATAAGGCATTAACTTAAACTATCCGGCAATTCTATCCAACACAATCACACAATTGACTATCTAAAGATTTGAACACCTAGCAAGGTGTAGTATGCTTCAAAGCAATTTCTGACAAAGAACACTAGGCAGGTGTCCGCCCCCGATTTTGATGAAACTTGAATATCTTATACAGGACTCGAAACTAAGTGGTACGTATTTATTTTTATCGGCCCATACGCGAGTTTAGGGGGTGAAACTGCCCTCTGAAGTTGACCACCTCCCGGGGTATTTCTTCAATTGCGCACATAGGGAGAATATTTAGACAAATTTTTTGCAATATAACAGGAAGCTCATGGAAAATGAATAAGATAAACATTGTAATCATAATCAATTATCATTACCAAGGTATCAAAATTTATTTCATTACGTTTGGTTTCAAAGTGGCTATATTGTTAAAAAACCTGATGAATTTGAAAATTCTGTCAATTTTGCATTTGGACAATCGTCTCATCCACACTGACATTGAAGGCTGTTCCAAAGTTGCAGTAGTAAGATGGTCTTGGTGCAAAAAATCAGTTTGTTTGCAACATTTTTTTGACGAATACCATTTCTGTACGAATTATGATCCTTAATATGATTCATTCTGCATATTGACTGTACCAAAAATTAAGCTGAATAAAAAAGTCATCTGTCAAAAAACAGAATTATCTGACATTCAATAAGACCGGTAATTTCTATTCTAAATTTCATCATCCAGTGATTATTATAATCATTACATTTCGGTATCAATGTTTGATTGCAGCATAAATGTAGTAGTATATTCCAAATACAGACAATTAATTTTGGAAGGTGACTTGGACTACCTTTGGATTATTTGAATTGATAGTTACTAGGAGGGGTAAAAAGAAACCTTGTTGTCAGTGTTTGGAATGTACTGCTACATTTATGCTACATTTATGCCACATTTATGATACGTTGCCAATCCCAGGAAATTGATCTTCCTTTGTCTTTAAATTGCAATTTGAAAAAGAATACAAAAAAGGTATTTTGTATTTTTTTATGCACTTTCAAACGAAATTGGTTTCATGAAATTTGGAGCGATATATTTTTTTTATTGAATTAATTACTTTTCACGGGGCTAGTTTACCCCCGAAATTTCACCCCTCGGAGATGATTTCAATTTCTATCTTAATCATTTTCCATGAGCTTCCTGTTATATTGCAAAAACAAAAGTCTAATTATTCTCCCTATGTGCGCAATTGAAGAAATACCCCGGGAGGTGGTAAACTTCAGAGGGCAGTTTCACCTCCTAAAACCGCGTATGGGCTGATAAAAAAAATACGTGGCACTTAGTTTTGGGTCCTCTATAACATATTCAAGTTTCATCAAAATCGGGGGCGGAGACCTACCTAGTATTCCTTGTGATTCCCAAAGTGGATCTCAAATCGCAAATATAAGACTCCCAAATAAGAATCTGCATCAAGATAAGAAATCCGCGCCAAGTACGTTGGTCCTGAGAATTTTCTCAATAATTTTTTTTTAAAGAAACACTCGTATTGACACGCTTTTTCATTGACTTAGTGTGGATAACCACACTTTTTATGATCGTACCCACTCCGTAACTTACAGGAATGGACAACATTTAGTTGGCATTGATGAGTTCAAACTTATAAAATTTGCAACAGTACAAGCCGACTGTAGAAAAACGCTGAAATTGGGTTTGGTACTTCTTCTGCAATATACTACTACTAACTGAAACTGTGATATTCAAAATTCAATGAACACGTTCGAATTAAATCGTTTTTATTCGTGGATTCCAGCCATTCATTCCAATTCTACTGACACTGGGTTAAATGTACTTGCTACTTGTCATGATGGTGATGGAGGATCAAGGTTTTTAAATATAAATAATAATTTTAGAACTCGGTATAAGTAGATTCAATATCGGTCTTCAAAACATTGTTATGTCCAGAGACGTTGTCAGCGTCGGAGGACAACTTGTTGATTAAAAAGTCATTTACGGACACAGTAGACTCGAAATTTTTGATATAAAAATACGGAAAAGGTAAATTTCGAATAGATAATTAAGCGAAATATTTTTATATGTTGATTTTGATTGGGACGACGCTAGGTTTCATTTTTCCCTTTTACTTTGATTGATGCTACTAGTTTAGAATATCGCAAAGGTGATTCAGGGATAAGGCAGATTTGATGTATTGGAAATAATCAAAAGATTGCGAGTTAATTTTATGCTCCAAAGTAATCTTCTACATTCTTAACTTCTTTAAAAATACAATCAATAAGTTTCGTTTGTATTTAGAATCTCAATCAGTATTTATAATTATAATTAATATAGAAAATGTAGAAACAATCGAATATCTATCCCTGGAATGTTCTTAATAAATTTTGAGTCGATTACTTAGATTTTGACATTTTAAAAGTGTTTAAATTTTGAACTCACAATTGATTGAAGTTTCTTAAATTATTCCTTAGATTTTCAATTATGGATTCTTTGGAAAAAAAGTCGTCTTTCTTCACCAGAATCAAAGTCTTTCTTGATTCTATTATGAGTACTTCCTATTCAGTCACGTTCACCTACTCGCTTATAATTTAGACAAGATTTTGGAAGTTTTGATTTGAGAATGTCGATACCCACAAAACAGATTAATTAGTCATCTTAAATTGCAAGCAACCCTACCACTCTTGACTCAAGGATACAGTATCCCTGTGTACTTTCGTCCGATAGCAATCTAGTATTATTCGATAGGTTACCACGCACATTATCGATTCTCTCGCGAACTGTTATATTAGAGAATCGAGGCGACAGATCGATTCCGTATGTAATTTACACCAAGTTAAATTAATGCTCCGTGGTTGCTTCCAGACTGATTCGTAATTTTGATTTTGGGGAGCGATTCGATTCTTGATGGTTACGTGACTCGAATTTTAATTGGTGAACATTATGGTGTGATTTTTCCCACTGCTTATCCTTTGCGGGGATCGACCTCGCTTGATTTCGCAGGTGAGATCGCAATGAAGAGTGCATTCACCGATGTGGTGAACCATTTTTTGTTGATTTTGCATTTTTGGGGGTCCTCGGTGGTGGAATTGAATTGAATATTGAGAATAATTGTGGAATTATTGAGAAAAGGTATTTTACATATTTTTGGACATCACAGCCCTCGCTCATAATCACTACTTTACTCAGGTGAAATTGATTTTGAGGAGTGTGTTACGATTTTTGCAAAGTTTCTTTACTTGTTAGGTCATATTTTTTTGTGTGATTCTATTCTTTTCGAGTGTTACAAGTAATTTTCTGGAATATCTGTGCTAAAGTGAGTGTGGATTATTTGTTGACTTGTTATTGTCTTTTTTGTTTGGATTATTCTTGGTTTCTTTAGATTTATTTTCTCCTTTTTTATCACTAGGTGAGTCAGGTGCGTAATGCCTCGAAAAAATTGAGAGTACTTTTATTGGGGTGTAATGATTTGGGGCCTGGTTGTGTCACAATTCCTGAGGGGCAGTACAATTTACACTTTACACTTTGTGGGCATGGTTTTGGAAAAGGATCCGGATATTTTCAAATTGATCAAATTATTCAATGCTCAATTTGCCAATGGGGCTGTGCGAGGGTACACCTACGTGAAAACCAATAGGAAGAAGGATTGCTTTGGCTATGCATACTTTAATAAGGAAATTATGTATTCACAAGAGTTTATGTTTTCGGCTGGGCAGTGTAGATCAGTGTTAGTAAGGGTGATCTAGCACGAGATGGTTCATGCCTATCTGGATTGTCGTGGCGCGGATAGGAATGAAAATTCCGCTCATGGTCTGATATTTATGCAAGCGGTTGCTCGAATTAATGAATTTTTGGGGTGTCATATTCTGGATGTAGTTGATGTTTCTGGGGAGCAATTACGTGGTTTAGGTTTAGACAAATCATTTTTTTGTGAAAAACGTGGGAAGGAAGTTATCCGCTCCGTTGCTCGTCCAGCATGCCCTGGTGATTTTTATTCCTGGTTCGATCGCCATCAAAAAACTTGTGGCGGTGGTTTTATTTTGAGGTATACATTACTATGTTTATCTTTTATTATCATTATTATTATTTTTGTTTATTTGGTTCATTTTTTTTGTATTTATGTAAAGTCGCATCAATAACGAGGTTCTTAGGCACTACTTTAGTAAAAATTTGGTATATTTCGTTTACATTTAGTTTTGGTTCATATTTAATTATATTAGATTGTATTAGGTATATAACTTAATCTTTCCGTTTTTTTGATCGATCGGGCAACATACGAATGCCATCATGAAAAAAACTTGCAGGCTTTGAAGCGATGAAGTCATCGACGAATTTTCGTATATCGTCCAGAGTTTGGAAGCGCCTTTCCTCCAAGGCGTGCTGCATAGACCGGAACAGATGGTAATCGAAAGGGGCCAAGTCTGGTGAATAAGCCGCGTGCGGGACAACCTCCCAGCCCAAGCTTAAAATCGTTTTCTGTGTCGCGCGAGCAACATTAGATCAAGCGTTATCACGGAGCAACATATCTTTCCGGCTGCCTCGTCCAGTAAATTGCCTCTTCTCATCAAGTACCTCACCCAATTTGGCCACGTTGATCACTAGCCCAAAATCCTGCAGTCGTTGGAAGAGAACCTGGAGATGCTCCAAGTGTTGTTCTGGGGTTTTCGATGCGACGAGGATATCGTCTATGTATGGGAAGACGAACGGCAAGTCCCTGGTGACTTCGTCGATGAGCCGCTGGAAGGTTTGAGTTGCATTCCGCAAACCGAAGGTCATAAACGGAAACTCAAATAAACCAAACGGCGTGATGATCGCTGTTTTCGGGATATCTTCTGGTGCAACCGGTATCTGGTTGAAAGCCTTGACCAGGTCGATGGTCGAGAAGATTGTGGTCCCAAACAGGTTAGCTGCAAAATCCTCTAGGTATCTCACCGGATATTTGTCGGGGATAGTCTGATCGTTCAGAGCTCGATAGTCACCGCAGGGTCTGCTTTCGCCGTTCTTCTTGGTAGCGAGATGGAGCGGCGAAGACCAGGGGCTTTCGCTGCGTCGAGCAACTCCGAGTTTCATCATTGCGGAGAACTCCGCTTTGGCTATGATGAGCTTGTCAGGCGCCAGTCGTCGCGCTCGGGCTGAGACTGATGGTCCTGGAGCAGTCCTGATGTGGTGACGCGTAGAGTGTTTTGAGTTCCTGAGGAGTCCTTCTGGCTTAGTGATGAGAGGAAATTCCTTCAGCAACGACGTGAAAGGCGAGTCTTCGTGGATTTCCTGGAGTTTGATGGGGAATGACTCGTGGTTGACCAGCTGCCCGTTTGATGTCAGGCCAGTGGTGCTATCTATGAGCCTCTGATGCTTCAGATCGGGAAGAAGACTGTAGTGATGAAGGAAGTCGGCGCCGATTATGGGCTTTGAGACATCCGCCTCGATGAAGCGCCAAGTCAATTCCCTGCGGAGCCCTAGGTCAAGTGTCAGCGGTGCGTAACCGTAGGTGTTGATGAGAGAATTGTTGGCCGCAAAGAGTTGAAACCCGGTGGCCTTCTTTTGGTGAGAATGTCGCCCGTGTGGGTAGGCTGAGACATCCGACCCGGTGTCGACCAGGTACTGTACCTTGGATGTTCTGTCCTTGATGAAGAGGCGACGAAAGTTTGTTGGAGAGCCGTGTTCCGCCGCTAGCGACTCTCGGGGGCGTTTCCCTGGTACTGGCAGCCGCGTCGACAGTTGCGTGCCTTGTCACCGAATCGCTTATGGTAAGAGCATAGGTTCGAGTTGGCGTCTGTTCTGGGTGCAGACCTGCTGTGGGAGCGACTTTTCGAGCGACTCATATGGCCGCGTGGTGGGCGATGTGTCAACGCTGCTACTTGGGCAGTGAGCTGTGCGACTTGCGCGGACAGCTGTGCGATTACAGTACCTCCCGCATTGGAGACTGCGACGACGGAGCCAGGTGAGTAGACCTCGTGAAGTCTGTTCGCCAGTTTCGCCAAATTCACCACTGGAGAGTCACCCTGGACTACCAAACACGCGCGTGTCTCCTCAGGGAGGTGAGATAGCCATCGTGTCTTCAGCACCTCTTCGTCAACATCTGGGACGAGGCCTTTGAGGTGTCTGAGATGTTGTGATGGTGTGCGGTCTCCGATAGATTCTGCGTCGAGCAGTTGGAGCAGGTTGGCTGTTCTGGATTTAGAAAAACAAGAAATTAGTGCTGATTTTATTTTTTGGTATGGGGTATCTGTTGGTACGTTCACTATAAGGTCCTCGACTTCGGCTGCGACCTTAGTGTCGAGCAGAGGAATAGTGGCATAGTACTTATCGAGCTCCGTGGTCAGGTTAAAATTGCGGAGTTGGGCCTCGAGTTGTGCAAACCACAGAGCAGGTTTCTCCTGGCTGAACGGTGGCGCCTTGATTGTTCGTTGCAGGGCTGTCATGTTGTTGGTTGCCGGTGGCGTGAGCGTGGTTGGCATTTGCTTGAGGAGAGGCTATTGATAATTTGGAAATGTTATTATTAATTGTTTATCGTGGTTAATTGTTGTTTGCCCTTTTTGCAAAAGCTGTCGTGAGTCTTTTGTTAACACACTGGCGCGGCACAACGTCCTTTCACAAAGTGTGGGGGTGCCCGGCAGTGCGCCAGTAAGTGGGCTATGGGCGGTACGGCACTGACACTGGACACTGGTCACTGTGGAGTGGGGAGCGCGTGCTGGTTTGGGCAAGACGCCCGAATATCGATTTTCTTGACGTCACACCGACTCAGCGAAATGCCGCTCGCTCCGCCATTCGGTTTATGCTGACTACGTGCGAGAGTTAATTTATGCGTTAATTTATTTGCAGGTAGCTTCCGCGCTGGCGCTTCGGGGATGACACCAAAGATACAATTAACACTGTGAGAAATCTCAACTGAGTCGCTGGGCGCGAATATCTCGAGGGTTATGCTACTCGAGTTGATTAACTCCCGGCACTGTACGTTGGATTAATTTTCGACCGTTAATTTTCAACGCGTTAATTATTAAATCACGTCGGGGTCACCAATGTAGGTTTCGTAGGTTTTGAAGAAGGGAAACCGTACACAAGCGAATATTGTACTATTAGATTTATTCGCCAAAGCGTGTAACGTGGTATACAATATAATTATAAGTGGTTGAAAAGAGTGTGACTGATAGTGCGACTGATCAGCATCGTAGTCGAATCGTACTGACTCTGCTCTAGTCGAGGCACCTGTGTGAGTGTGCTCTATAGGTGCGTGTGGGTGTAGATGTAGCAGAGCGCTACATTCTGACACTTGGCGAACAACGAGGGGCATGTGTTCATGCGTTAAACGCCGATATGTTCAGACAGTTGGTGTGGAACCCATCTCTCTACCTTTTATATTTTTCCCACTGCGTGTAATCGTATAGAGACGGCTGCTTGAAGAACCCCTAGCTGAGCTGCACGCTCTTTTTGAGTTTGCGTTGGGTCTCTGTCGAGTAATTCTTGTAATTCAATATCTTCAAATTTCAGAGGCTGTCCAGGGCGTTCCCGGTCACTGAAATCGAAATCACTATCTTTAAAGCGTTCATACCAATATCTACACGTATCATAAAACACAATATTACTTCCGAGAGTAGATCAAATCGAATCGTTGGCTTCAATGGCTTTTTTGTTGTTGTTGGAACTCGTAGAGAATACAGTGCCAAATGTGCTGCGTATCGTTTGTCATCGTACATACTATTGTTTTGTGAAGTTCACAGCTCTTCCAGGCATGAGATATAGCGTATTAAAAACAGTAAGGTTCACTCTTCAAAATGGTAAACGGACACGTAAATATTTAAATTTTAAATAAGACAGCACTCAATGAAAAAAAAACGGAAAGATTCAGTTATTAATATATTTTGGAATGTTTGACTAGTTTTTGTATTTTTTCAGTGTTTTCTCCATAATTTAGTATTTCGTCTAGTTCCTCTGTTAGTTTCATATTCCTTCTGATGTTTGAATATTTTGGGCAGTTCCTTAGGTTATGTTTTATTGTCAGGATTCTTCTGCATCCTTGGCATGTTGGAGAGTTTTCTTTTTTTAATAGGAAGTTACGTGTCAACTTTGAGTGTCCAATTCTCAATCTGGTATTAATAACCCGATCTCTACGATTATTACCTAGGTATAGTGTTTTTCCTTTGGTCTGATATCGGATTTCGTGTAGTTTGGTTCTATTTTGTTGGTCAATCCATTTCAGATTTCAATTTGTGATCGCTAGGTTTTTAGCGCATTTTCATTTATCATTCATGTTAATGGGGATATCTTCGGAGTCTTCGTCCATTTCCGGAGCTTTTTTCGCCGCTTCGTCAGCTAGTTCATTACCTCGAATTCCTTGGCGCGATAGGATCCAGATTAGTTTCACTTCGTTGCTCATTTCTTCCAAACTAACCAATTTCAGTTGGATAGCTTGGATAAGACTGTCGTATGTGAATCAATTCTTAGTTGCTTCCAAGACTGATCTGGAGTCGGTTAGGATGACAAATTTTTCTCGAGGATCTTTCCCAATAATGTTGGGGGCTCTTAATATGGCCGTACCTTCGCAGGTGAATATTGATACTTGAGGTTGTAGTTTTATGAGGAATTCCTGTTCTCCTGGTATTCCCGCATATCCTTCTTTATTTTCAGTTTTGGAGTCATCAATATATATCTTAACGTAGTTCTCATAAAATGCAATGAGCTCATCGAATAGGGCTTGATATTGGAGGCAGGTGGTTTATTCTTTTTTTAGTTTTGTTAGTTCTAGATCAAGTGCAGTGGAGGAAATATTCCCCCTGAATATTTCCCTCCACCCCAGGTCAAAGTAAATTCTCCCGATAGTCCCTTCCCTCACCGTAACCCGAAGCAGACCCGGGGAGCAGAAGTACCCGGAGACGAACCGCCTCGAAGATGAAGCCTGAACATCCCCAGATGCCCCATCGAATGAAGAATACAGTTGTCCAAGGGAAAGTAAAGGAGGAATTATAGAAGGAAGGATGAGAAATCGTCCGACTGTCGCACTATGAGACGTTTCCGGCACTCCCGCACTGCTCAGATATTACATTGACGAGGAAAATATAATGCACGAAAGTAGCCTCGGAACGGTGAAAGAGGTCCGGAGAAAGAAAAGGAAAAAACACTCGTCCCGACAGTCTCAGGTGTCAGCACGTGGTTATGCATTAGCAGTTAAGAATTATTAATAAGAAGTCCCTGTAAATATCCCGGTTGAAGTGAAACGCTCCACAGTAAGAAGCTGAAGTTATAACCTGGCGATGAGCCATGCCCAGGAGCTCTGAAAAGGAACGGAGGCTCCAGCTAATTAATTGTACCCGTGGAACACCTGACCAGCGCCCCCGTGTTCTTCATAGTTATTTGGCGATTTCCGTGAGTACGAGTTACCTTTCCCCTTTCCCAGTGATAATTTTTTAGGATCTTTCCCCTAACCGTGAGCCTACACAGTTTTTCCCCTATCAATTGATAATTCAGTTCATAGAAGATTGTATTCATTTGATTAGTTACTTTTCCCCCTTGACACGACTAGTTTCTTCCCCTTTGCACATTATCCAGAGTCATCCTTTTTTCGCGTGTGCGAAAGTAGCCTGGCCTTACTTAATCCCTAGATAAAATTAAAGGGCAGATAAAATTTTGATTACTGTGTATATACAATTCGAGGAAATGGAACCGTATTAATTGGATTACTATTAGCCTCCCGTATTCCATTTAGTTAATCGCCCTGATACCTGCTTTCAGACATTCTCAATTATTAGATTGTAAGGTGAAATTTTTGCATGGGGGTCAAAAATGCCTATTACTTTCGCCCTTCTTCCCCTTCATCTAGTTAAACTAAAAATGCAAAAAATCTATGGGCGCCAGGTAATTTTTAGCCGGAATTACCAAACCGGAGGAATCTACAAAATCAATTCTAATTAATTCCAAAACCTAAAAAATTTACTCAAAAAGTGAAAAAACTAGATTTCTGGGGAAAGGTAACGGTCCTTGGTTCGCTCAGTGTGCTAGGTTGTGGAGAGAGGGGTGGATTTCAGGTGGAGACGGGTATTGGTTGGTCAAAACTACAAAAAAAGAAGAAATCGACATTGTCCTTACGTGTTTCACTATTGAAATTTGTAAAAATTATTATCTTACATGATTTTCTCTGCGCATTGATCTCACCAACAAAAAAGGTTTATAACAATAACTGATTAAATGACAAATACTGGCTTGGAAATAATACTTTAAAGTTTACTATATAGTCCGAAATAGTTATTTTCATCACAAGGTCCACAAAGTATTTTCTGATGAATGTGGCTTTCTATAATCACATTCGTCAGAAAATACTTTTGGACCGTGTGATGAATGCAATTTTCCGTCAGAAGGCCCGTAAACCGCGATCAAACCGAGCGAAGCGAGGTTAGAATCGCGGTTTACTGGGTCTTCTCACGAAAATAATACTTCGATTAACTTGACCACAGGTGAGGTCATCAAATCCCTCACACAATAATATAAAAAAAAATTATCGATTAATCCCGAAATACTCGAGAATGTCGAGAAATGAAGGGAAAGGTATGCGAATCCCCGTGAGAGTGAGAGAGCGAGAAAATCAACTCACCAATACACGCATAGTGTACGGCGGAAGGAAATAAAAATTAGCTAAAACTAAACTCGCCGTAGCGGAAAATCGGCAGAGTCAATTTTCAAAAATTCAAAGCCAATTTGCTCGGGAAGGTGTAGCGAAGCCCATGAAATTAAAATTATAATTTTGGGATCATTGGGAACTTCTCCGGATTAATTTACCTCCGGAGGGAATTTTAAACGACGGAACACTTACGGGAAGCGAGAGCCACCTCTCGTTGGCGCGTCAGCGGGGTGCCGCGAGGGGAAAAACTCTACGCAATTTTTACGTAGGATGAGCTAGAGATATTCCTCGCCATAGGAGCGAGGGAGAAGGAAATAGCCCACGTCGGAAATCGTCAGATTTCGATTGGGAAAAGACGCAGGAATTCCAATACTGAACAAACACTCTCGCTGAACCCCAAAAATCATCTCAAAAGATTATAGGGATAAACCGGAAGGCGCGAGAACTCTTTACCGACCCGATTTGGGTGGAATCGTCGATCCAAAAATCGGGAGGACACAGGGATAGAAATACGGGATAAGGGATAATGCCCAAAAACAAACAAAAAATGCCAGATCAGAAGAACCACTAAGTACCGCAAAAGGGGGTGATCCACCACTGCACGTGGCTGAGGCCGCGCGAGAGATATCGCCATAAAGGGGAAAACGACGCCATCCGTAAATGGATCGAAATTAGGGGAACAATTCCAGGAAACTCACTGTTTTTTTATTTTTAACGGCCCTTTTCCCTTAAAAAAAGACCCATTTGACCCCGTAATACCCAACTAAAATTCTGGAGCGCTAATATTTCAATTAATCCTATATGATTTCCGCGAGAGTTATAAAAGGGTTATTCCCACAAAAAGACCGGATGACTCTAAATATGGCCCTTCTTCTCGATCAAATTATGGGCCCTCAAAAATTATTTATCGATCATGAACTAATCAACAATTACCACACCGGAGTGGGAAAATACCGAACCGAAACTGCTCCATCAGAATGGGAAAACGAAACTCAAAAATTCTCTGTTACGTACGGAGATATTATTTGCGTCGAAGGACAATATTTTTGCCCTTGTAACTAGAATTTGTAATTAATAAAAATGGACGACGCTGCTCTTTTTTATTCTTACCTGCGGTTGATTTTATCGTCAATGGATATGGATTGGAATTGTTCAAATGAAAAGAGATTAGATCCGTTCAACTTGACACATTTATTCGATTTGATTTTAATTGTTCGTACAATGGTTGAGATTGAAGCAATTATAATTTAGAAAAACCTTGCAATCATTACCAGATCTATCCCTTGGATTTTTATAGTGAAGAATTACTCACTTTGACTGGTTATTAATTATAATTTGTGAATTCCTAAGGTAATCCCACCACGGTGCTCTGCCAGCGAACGATTGGTACACTATCACAAGTACTTAGGTGGAATACCTGTCTTCCACTTGTTCATAATTGATTGAAATTGAATTTGAATTTAAGTCTTGAGTCTTAATGGTTTATAAGAGTCACTAATAGTTATTACAGTTTGAGCCACACCCACTATTCACCAATGTTCACTACTAATTCTCTTAACACGCAAGAAATTATTTTACTCT
>NW_021680876.1:83474-90274 GCF_001412515.2 Diachasma alloeum | reverse complement strand
GGGGGGGGGGGCAATGGAGGGTATGGTCAAGGAGAGATCTTGGGGGTTTCTTGGGGATAACTTCCCAGTGCATCTCTCAGGATCTTTCTAGAGGGGGTGGGGGTCAGTGGTGTGTATGGTCAAGGGGAGATATGGAGGTTTTTTGGGGGTCACTCTCCAAGGCAGGGTCATTTCAGGGGGTGGCGAGTCAATGTAGGGGATGATCGTGGGGAGATCTCGGGGGGTTTTTGGAGGGTATCTTTTGGCATGAGCTCTCAGGGTCTTTCCAGGGGGGGGGGTCGATGGGGATAAGGTCAAGAGTAGATCTTTGAGGTTTTTTGGGGATAACTTTCCAGGGCAGCTCTCAGGTTTTTTTAACCCATTGAACAAGCTCACAGTATCCCACTCTTCGGAATTTGGTGGTAGTATGCGTGCGCAGCTGAGCATTTCTTATGGCTCACTGATACGTTGAGGGGGTCCCTACTCTCCTCACACCGATACCTTCGGTGACTTATATTGTTCAATGGGTTAAGAGGGGGGGGGGGGCAATGGGGGGCCTGGTCAAGGCTAACATTCCAGGGCAGCTCTGAGGGTATTTTAAGGGGGGGACAATTTAGGCTGTGGTCAAGTGGGATCTCGGGGGTTTTCTGGCGGTATCTTTCCAAGGGAGTTCTCAGGGTTTTTCTAGGAGGGGATTAATGGGAGGTATGGTCAAGGGGAGATCTCGGGGATTTTTTGAGAGTATCTTTACAGAGAAGCTCTCAGGGTTTTCAGAGGGGCGGGCATGTTAATGAGGGCCATGGTCAAGGGGAGATCTCGGGAATTTTTTGAGATATTTACAAAAAAAAACTATTTGCAGTCCATGGGTTGATGAAGAATTTGGGTCACAATCCCGAATTACTTTTCTAATCAATCTTTCGATTGTATGTTTCAAATGTCAAATATCGTCTAAGAACCCCAGGAATCTCCTCTTAGCCATTTCCTCTGAAAATACCCTAGAAACTCCTCTGAAAAATGTTCCGTGAAAATCTCGCCGATCCCCCTAGAAAAATCTCCCTAGTTATCCCGCCAAATCTACTTTGAGAAATGTTCCCCAGATTTCTCCGGAATTTCGTTCCAACGATACTTTCGAGATCTCCTCTTGAACACACCCCTATTGACCCCTGGAAGTAACCTCAAAGAACCCCTCTGGATGTCCCCTTCATCATACACTCCTCGGCAAATCTTAGAAAGATCCAGAGAGCAGTCCCCAAAAGTGATCTTTAGAATCACCCGAGATCTGCCTCTGACGATCCCCTTCATTAATCCACTCCAGAAAGACCCTCAGAGCTCCCCTGGAACGTCAACCCCAAAAAACTTCCGAGATCTCCCCTCGAGTATACCTTTCATCAATACCCCCTCGAAAGGCCCTGAAAAGTTCTCTTGACCATATCCCCCATTGACCCCCCTCCCTAGAAAGATCCTGGGAGCTGCCCTAGAGCTGTCCTGGAGAGTTACCCTCAATAAAACCCTGAGATCTCCCCTTGTNATTACTTTCGCCCTTCTTCCCCTTCATCTAGTTAAACTAAAAATGCAAAAAATCTATGGGCGCCAGGTAATTTTTAGCCGGAATTACCAAACCGGAGGAATCTACAAAATCAATTCTAATTAATTCCAAAACCTAAAAAATTTACTCAAAAAGTGAAAAAACTAGATTTCTGGGGAAAGGTAACGGTCCTTGGTTCGCTCAGTGTGCTAGGTTGTGGAGAGAGGGGTGGATTTCAGGTGGAGACGGGTATTGGTTGGTCAAAACTACAAAAAAAGAAGAAATCGACATTGTCCTTACGTGTTTCACTATTGAAATTTGTAAAAATTATTATCTTACATGATTTTCTCTGCGCATTGATCTCACCAACAAAAAAGGTTTATAACAATAACTGATTAAATGACAAATACTGGCTTGGAANGCCCCACGATCATCCCCTCCATTAACTCGCCATCCCCTGAACTGACCCAGAGAGCTGCCCTGGAGAGTGACCCCCAAAAAACCTCGATATCTCCCTTTACCATACCCACCACTGACCCCCACTCCCCCTAGAAAGATCCTGAGAGATGCCCTGGGAAGTTATCCNTTCATCACAAGGTCCACAAAGTATTTTCTGATGAATGTGGCTTTCTATAATCACATTCGTCAGAAAATACTTTTGGACCGTGTGATGAATGCAATTTTCCGTCAGAAGGCCCGTAAACCGCGATCAAACCGAGCGAAGCGAGGTTAGAATCGCGGTTTACTGGGTCTTCTCACGAAAATAATACTTCGATTAACTTGACCACAGGTGAGGTCATCAAATCCCTCACACAATAATATAAAAAAAAATTATCGATTAATCCCGAAATACTCGAGAATGTCGAGAAATGAAGGGAAAGGTATGCGAATCCCCGTGAGAGTGAGAGAGCGAGAAAATCAACTCACCAATACACGCATAGTGTACGGCGGAAGGAAATAAAAATTAGCTAAAACTAAACTCGCCGTAGCGGAAAATCGGCAGAGTCAATTTTCAAAAATTCAAAGCCAATTTGCTCGGGAAGGTGTAGCGAAGCCCATGAAATTAAAATTATAATTTTGGGATCATTGGGAACTTCTCCGGATTAATTTACCTCCGGAGGGAATTTTAAACGACGGAACACTTACGGGAAGCGAGAGCCACCTCTCGTTGGCGCGTCAGCGGGGTGCCGCGAGGGGAAAAACTCTACGCAATTTTTACGTAGGATGAGCTAGAGATATTCCTCGCCATAGGAGCGAGGGAGAAGGAAATAGCCCACGTCGGAAATCGTCAGATTTCGATTGGGAAAAGACGCAGGAATTCCAATACTGAACAAACACTCTCGCTGAACCCCAAAAATCATCTCAAAAGATTATAGGGATAAACCGGAAGGCGCGAGAACTCTTTACCGACCCGATTTGGGTNATATTCCTCGCCATAGGAGCGAGGGAGAAGGAAATAGCCCACGTCGGAAATCGTCAGATTTCGATTGGGAAAAGACGCAGGAATTCCAATACTGAACAAACACTCTCGCTGAACCCCAAAAATCATCTCAAAAGATTATAGGGATAAACCGGAAGGCGCGAGAACTCTTTACCGACCCGATTTGGGTGGAATCGTCGATCCAAAAATCGGGAGGACACAGGGATAGAAATACGGGATAAGGGATAATGCCCAAAAACAAACAAAAAATGCCAGATCAGAAGAACCACTAAGTACCGCAAAAGGGGGTGATCCACCACTGCACGTGGCTGAGGCCGCGCGAGAGATATCGCCATAAAGGGGAAAACGACGCCATCCGTAAATGGATCGAAATTAGGGGAACAATTCCAGGAAACTCACTGTTTTTTTATTTTTAACGGCCCTTTTCCCTTAAAAAAAGACCCATTTGACCCCGTAATACCCAACTAAAATTCTGGAGCGCTAATATTTCAATTAATCCTATATGATTTCCGCGAGAGTTATAAAAGGGTTATTCCCACAAAAAGACCGGATGACTCTAAATATGGCCCTTCTTCTCGATCAAATTATGGGCCCTCAAAAATTATTTATCGATCATGAACTAATCAACAATTACCACACCGGAGTGGGAAAATACCGAACCGAAACTGCTCCATCAGAATGGGAAAACGAAACTCAAAAATTCTCTGTTACGTACGGAGATATTATTTGCGTCGAAGGACAATATTTTTGCCCTTGTAACTAGAATTTGTAATTAATAAAAATGGACGACGCTGCTCTTTTTTATTCTTACCTGCGGTTGATTTTATCGTCAATGGATATGGATTGGAATTGTTCAAATGAAAAGAGATTAGATCCGTTCAACTTGACACATTTATTCGATTTGATTTTAATTGTTCGTACAATGGTTGAGATTGAAGCAATTATAATTTAGAAAAACCTTGCAATCATTACCAGATCTATCCCTTGGATTTTTATAGTGAAGAATTACTCACTTTGACTGGTTATTAATTATAATTTGTGAATTCCTAAGGTAATCCCACCACGGTGCTCTGCCAGCGAACGATTGGTACACTATCACAAGTACTTAGGTGGAATACCTGTCTTCCACTTGTTCATAATTGATTGAAATTGAATTTGAATTTAAGTCTTGAGTCTTAATGGTTTATAAGAGTCACTAATAGTTATTACAGTTTGAGCCACACCCACTATTCACCAATGTTCACTACTAATTCTCTTAACACGCAAGAAATTATTTTACTCTCGGTTAAAGGAATTTGTATCCCCGACCACTTGCTAATTTATATTCTGTACTATTATTCGAGAACACGCCGAAATTTAACAGGACAAGTTTCGAACACTAAACAAGAGCCGGATCGATTCCAAAAGTATTTCCGCCAAGAAGTCGTAGTTTATTAGTGAGCGGGTTTTTCGTGTCTGGTTTAGGTTTTTTTCGGAGGGCCCTCGCCTTACTTGGGAAAATGGAAATTTATTTGGAGTAGGGGAGGTGGCGTGATTTCCACCTCTTTAATCTCATGGTTCATCGACCCGGTTCTGTTTGTCAAATCTTGCGAAATTGGGGTCTTTCGATTTGCAGGTGTCCCGGAGGGGTGCAACGTTGTGCATTTCTTAGAGGTCGATGGCGGTTGGCCTTGATTTTGAAACGGAATGATTTTTGCATTTTACTTGAAATAATATTTCCCGGGATTCTAGGTTGTTAATTAATTTTTAGATTATTGCAATACTATTGCTGCGGAATTGTTAAAATAATCTGGAGATCACATCTCCATCAGAATGGGAAAACGAAACTCAAAAATTCTCCATCGGAATGGGAAATTTATACTCAAAACTCCACCAGAGTGGGAAAACAAAAATCTCTCTCTCTCACCCTAATTAATTGGTCACGGATAGACTTTTCCTGTCGTGGGGGTAGTTGTGTTCAGGTCTCGGTGGTGTTCCTAATGGACATCCCCACATGTTCGTTACAAGATATATAACTTAATTTTGGTCTTTTTTTTCCAAAAATTTGTATACCATAAAATATATAAATACTAAATTAATCCTCGAAATATCGTCCAGTGTTTTCAATGACCTTGCGCCGTCGATCGGGCACGATACGAATGCCATCGCGAAAAACAATTGCAGGTTTTGAGGCGATGAAGTCATCGACGAATTTTCATATATCGTCCAGAGGTTGGCAGCGGCTTTCCTCCCAGGCATGCTGCATGGACCGGAACAGGTGGTAATTGGAAGGGGACAAGTCCGGTGAATAAGCCGCATGCGGGTCAACCTCAGAGCCCAAGCTTAAAATCGTTTTCTGAGTCGCGCGAGCAACATGAGGTCGAGCGTTATCATGGAGTCAATGGTCAATTTGTTCAATTGTCAACTGTAGCGTTCTGCAGTAACTGTCTGACTCGTTTCCAAAAGTTCGTAATAGAGTGTACCCTTCATATCCCACCGGATCCAGAGGAGCACCTTCTGCATATGAATTTTTTGTTGGGAAGTGGATGTCGATGGTTGTCCGGGATCCACCAATGACTTTTCCCGTCTGGGATTAGCAAGAAAATATATTTTTCATTTCCCGTCACAATTTTTGACAAAATTTTATTTTTTAGACTTGGCGAGCAGCGAAAGACAAGTGCTGATGGATTGACCGAGGGTAGATTCAGTCAGTTCGTGTGGAACTCACCTTCCTACGTTTTGTATTTTTTCCATTGCGTGTAATCGTTTAGAGACTGCTGTTTGAGTAACTCCTAGCTGAGCTGCAAGCACTTTTTGGGTTTGCGTGGAATCTTTGTCGAGTAATTCTTGCAATTCAGCATCTTCAAATTTCAGAGGTTGTCCAGGAAGCTCCCGATCACTGAGATCGAAATCACTTTCTTTAAAGCATCTGTACCAAAATTTACACGTATTATAAGACACAAAATCCTTTCTGAGAGTAGAACAAATCGATTCGTGGGATGCAGTTGCATTTTTTCCTCGTTGGAACTTGTACAAAATACAGCGCCGAACGTCACCGGCGGTGGCTGTGTGGTTAGAGTGTGGGATTGGCATGCGGAAGACCCGGGTTCGATTCCCGGCTGGGGAGGCTAAAATTTGTGACACTCTAAATCTCACTGTTTCATTGTCGAGCGGGAGTCTCGCAAGAGACGACTGTACCTGGGGAGGGTTTTCCCTGAAATGAGGCTTTCTCTTGTCCTTCGGCGAATGCGGTACATGGGTCTGGGGGATGGGAAGGGAACAAATCGTAAAGACTCGAAAGGGTATACGAGAAGGAAAATTTTTACCATGCTGAATGTGCTGCCTGTTGGTCACCATCGTATATACTACTCTTTTGTGAAGTTATGCAGCCCTTCTAGACATATCATATATTGTATTAAAAATTGTAAGGTTCGCTATTCAAAATCGGAAACGGGCGCGTAAATATTCAAATTTTAAACAAGATAACCCACGCAATGAAAAAAAGCTCATAATTAAGTTATAACTAAGGCCGGAGACTTCATTTACGAAAACGGCTATTATCAGAAGTTGGCTCCAAATAGGTAATTGAAGTAAGCGAGAAGTAGGGTTGGGAAGAAATTGAAACATTGCTGTTGGAATTTGTCATAATTCATTGATTGGAGGGTTATTTTGTTGACGGCGTGAGGAAAAGCGTTTGAGCATGAATTGGGTGTTTTGAAGAGGGTCAATGGGAGATCTCGGTGATTTCTTAGGGTTAACTTACCAGGAGAGCTATCGGGTTCTTTCAAAAGGGGATTAATGGAGGCCATGGTCGAGGGGAGATCTTGGGGGTCAGTTCCCAGGACAGCCCGCAGGGTATTTTAAGGGCGGGGGGGG
>NW_021680876.1:35219-82837 GCF_001412515.2 Diachasma alloeum | reverse complement strand
CCCCTATTGACCCCTGGAAGTAACCTCAAAGAACCCCTCGGGATGTCCCCTTCATCATACACTCCTTGGCAAATCCTAGAAAGATCCAGAGAGCAATCCCCAAAAGTGATCTTCAACATCACCCGATATCTGCCCTTGACGATCCCCTTCATGAATTCACTCCAGAAAGACCCTCAGCGCTCCCCTGGAAAGTCAACTCCAAAAAATTTCCGAGATCTCCCCTCGAGTATACCTTTCATCAATATCCCCTCGATAGGCCCTGAAAATTCCTCTTGATCATATCCTCCAATGACCCCCCCCACCCCACCCCGACCCCTCTAAAACCCGGAGAACTGCCCTGCCGAGTTATCCCCAAAGAACCTCCACGATCTCCCCTTGACCATACCCTCCCTCTCCTTCCCCCTTAAAAATACCACGAGAGCTCCACTATAAAGATACTCCCCAAAAACCTCCCGAGATCTCCCCTCGTCCATACCCTTCATTGACCCCCCCCTCCCTCAAAAGACCCTGTGGGCTCTCCTGGGAACTGACCCCCAATATCTCCCCTCGACCATGGCCTCCATTAATCCCCTTTTGAAAGAACCCGATAGCTCCCCTAAGGGTAACTTACACCCTTAAGAAATCGCCGAGATCTCCCATTCACCCTCTTCAAAACACCCAATTCACGTTCAAACGCTTTTCCTCACTCTGTCAACAAAATAACCCTCCAATCAATCAATTATGGCAATTTCCAACATCAATGTTTCAATTTCTGCCCAACCCTAATTGTCGCTCACTTCAATCACCTATTTGGAGCCAACTTCTGATAATAGCCGTTTTCGTAAATGAAGTCTCCGGCCTTAGTTATAACCTAATAATTGAGCTAATCTTCGGACAATATTACCAGGTAATTATAAATCAGATTATTTATTCAGAGGTAAAATCCCCAGTTACAATGTTTGGTTTAATATTTTCTTGTTTGCTCCCAATTTAGGTGATCCAATGATGTTCAACATGTTTGTTCGTTTCTTACGTTCGGCTTTCACTGTTTTAATGTGGGTTTTCCAGGTGAGTTTTCCATCCCAATATAGCCCTAATATTCTCATGGATTTTACTCGGTTTATCGGAGTTTTTTGGAGTTTTAGTACGGTTTCCTCATCCGGGATTTTTGTTCTGGAGAATACTATGAATTCCGATTGTGTCTTCGGGAATATAAATCTTACTTTTTCGGCCCATTCATATACTGTGTCCAGATTTTTTTGTGTAAGGCTCATGGTGTTCTTGACGGTTTTTCCATTGCAGAATATTGTGAGACCATCAGCGAACAATAGTCCTTTCACTGGTTTCTCAAGATTTTGGAGGATGTCGTTGATGGCTATCAAGAAGATCGTCACACTTATAACCGAACCCTGAGGAGTACTATTAGGAATTTCTGTACTATTAGACATTTTTCCATTCATCCTCACCTTAATGAGTCTGCTGTACATGACATTCTGGATATAAGCTAATATGTTACCGTTATATCCTAGGTCCCGCAATTGTCGTACGACTTTATTTCTCCAAACCATCTCATAGGCCTTTTGTAGGTCTAACAAGGAACCCTAGGTAGGTGTCCGCCTCCGATTTTGATAAAACTTATATATGTTATAGAGGAAGCGAAAATAAGGGACACGTATTTTTTCTTATCGGCTAATACGTGGATTTTGGGGGCAAAACTGTGCTCTGAAGTTGGCCACTTCTCGGGGTATTTTGTCGTTTGCGTATATAAAGAGAGTACTCAGACAAATATTTTGCCATGTAAGAGGAAGCTTATGATGAATGATGAATATGTGAATTAAAATCATCCCCAGGGGTTGAAATTTAGGGGATGAACTACCCCCACGAATTATTTTTCCAATTAAAAAAAAATATTGCTCGGAATTTCATGGGACCAATTCCATTCGAAAGAGCATTCCAAAGGACAGAATACTTTTTTTTGCATTTCTGTTACAGATTGCAATTTAACAGCGAAAAAATTAATTTCTTGTAATTTTTCAATTTTGAAATTTTTCGTAGTGTAATACAAAGCTCGTGAGAACTGATGAGATTAACGATAAAATTCATCCCCGAGGGTGTTGAATGTGGGGGCCCACTGCCCTCCTAGAAAATCATTTTTCAAATGGAAAAAAAATATAATCTAAAATTTTATAAAATCATTATTCGCAACAGGATGAGAAAAATACGGTGTACCTTCTTCATTAATTTTCTTGTTTCTGGAATCTGAATATGGAGGCAAAAGAAAAATCCATCGTCTGCATTTTTGAGAATGAAATACATGTTCTCAAACGTTCTGATGCGGCAGTGCGAGGGGGTAGTACTGGGAATGGATAAATTTGGCCAGTGGTCATGGAAAAGTCGAACAATGTGTAGAGTATAAGAAATTAAAAATAACATACAATTGAGGTGGTCTTATAACATCGATGTTTATATGTTTATATGCAGGACCGCAACGGGATCATATACGCTAGGTAAGTTCCCTCAGTGGAGGAGGCGCACGCGCTCTCCTGGCATTTTCACGCAGCTTTTGTGAGGAAACAAACTCAGAGCTCCATGATGGCCTCTATATTAACCGATAAAATTTTTGAAGTTTTTTTCAACTTATGAGGGCTTAATGCAATATAAATATGGTACTAATAATTACAAATGGATTCCAAGAAGTTGATCTATCTGCCTTTCGATCCAAAGGTCTCAGTAAAGGTGCAAAATTAGTGAAAAGGTTCCACGTCAGTAATATTCGGAAAATCATTGACGGAGCGAGTCGACAAATTCATGGATCTGTATTAAGGGAAACTCCAGGTGCTCAGAGCACACGAAAGAAATAAAATATTTATTCACCAATAATTGAGGTAATTTTTATTGAATTTCTGAGTGGAGCAGATACGCTCATCGTCGTTTCCCTCTATGAAAGTGGTATATGGATGATATTTCTCTTCCACAGCTGAATCAGGCCAATGGGCGTACTATTGTTGATACTAAATGCACATGCAAAGGGGGTATGTTGCTGTGTAAAAATGCTGCAGCATTATGCATTGTCGTAAATGAAGAGAATACACTTCCGAAAACCGATGCACCAAAGGTCTGGAACTGCCCAGCCGAGCAGCAGTTGGAAAAATATCGCAAAGAATCTAGAATGGAAGTAATGTTTTCTTCAGAAGATGGAAATATTTCTGGCAACACTATCTACACTGTCGAAAATGTTGCAAATGTTTCCGAAGCTCATATGGAAAAGAACAGCGCATTTATCTACATGTTGAAAGCTGAGAACAGGTGTATTGATGAGAAGGAAATTCGAGAAAAGTTGAGGAAACAGCAGGAAGATTTTTGTCGTGCACTATTTACTCAAGTGTTTGTATTACAACAAGAAAACGGTTTCAAAAGTTATCATACCCACGAGTATGTGCTGGATGACAGTGGCAATCGGGTTTTGTCGGGAATTCGTTGTCCTGAAGAATATGATGCGTTTTACACAAGCAATATGAAAATCGATACAAAAACGTGGCTCAATATTTGTCTCCTGTCTTTAAATCAATCAAATACGGCTGCTTGGTTTGAACAGAGGTCTGTGAGGATTACTTGTAGTGAGAAAGCACACAAGATCAAAACCCGGCGTAAGGATTTCGATCTTTTTGCTGTGAAATTCAGGGAAAACTCTGAAAGCCACATCTCCACTAAAGCCATGCGATACGGTTTGGAAATGGAGCCTGTGGCAAGAGAATTTTTCAAGAATTTAATTCAGCAAGAAGTTTGCGAGACCGGCTTGATTATTAATTTTTCTCAGCTTTTTTTGGCATGTAGTCCAGATGGTTTAATTTTCAACGGACAAACTTTAGAGTTATTGGACATGAAATGCCCATTTTTATGTACTGATTCCATCATAGTAGATTTTGAAAAACACGAAAGTTCTGTCAAATATCTGCAGGTCGATGAGAATCGAGAATTTTTTTTAGTAAAAAGCCATCAGTATTATACGCAAATTCACGTATCTATGTACGTGCTTTGGGTAGGAATGTGTCATTTTTTTGTATTTTCGAGCAAACAGTACATACATTTGCAAATCGCAAGTGATGAAGAGTTCCAAACTTGTTTCATTCCAAAAATAGAGAAATTTTATTTCGATTATTACATTGAGTTATGTCAGCCAAGTGCAAACAGTGAAGCAGAACTTGTAAAGGGATGATGGAAACTAGATGAAGTAGAGAAAAAACTATTTCCAAAGATTCCAAGGACCATGGAAAAATCCTAGAGGAGAAAACTAAAAAGTTATTTGTTACAAATGGAATATTTACGAATGGTTGGATCGTTTTAATGTCATTATGAAATAAAATTTCAATAAATACGACACAATTTTAATAGTCATCTTTTTATCTTCATTCAACTGTCAGGACGAATAATTGGCTCCTTATTATTAGCTCACACACAACAAAGAACCATGATTTTGTCGATATAATTGAATAATTCTACATTAATATGACGTAATATTCCAAAAAAATTTCATTCGTTGAATAGCTCTTTCTACATGAATTCTGACGGACGCAATTGAGTAGCCTTCTAGGACCTCCTCTCGAGTGAATTGGGGATTGACTGCGAATGGAGGCATTACCAATAGACATTGATGCTCCAGAAGGGCATTTTTTGTTTGAGGGAATCCTATGTCCGCCATAATCTGATCTCCAGCCTGCACCAACTCGAAAAAACCAGAATCATTAACGATAAATCCATCAGTACATTTTCCACCAGGTTTTCGTCAACTAAAAAAAAAAAAGAATTATTTTTCTATATTTTTTAATATTTTCACCATCATGCAAGTTGTGATTTCAAGCAAACATACTTTTCCCATTGAGTTCATCAATTTTCATGTGCTCGATTCAATTTTTTTAAGCTCGTAATCGTTCGCCCCTGTCCTGACTTCCAGATTTTTCTACTTTTTTGTAAATGTCAGGAAATATTGTCGGGTTGAATGCCTCGTTTAAGGGATCATTAGATTTTTCACCTCCAGAAAAATGAGCACTGCAAATCCTAGAATTTGCTGTGGGAATCCACGGCTTGCCATCAGGCCGGGAGGAAAAATGAAAACCATCAATACTATAAGTCATATCACAATTCGGCTCACTGTTTTTACGCGCCTATGCATTCCTGTATCAATTAGTCAATATTTTCGTTTAATTTTTTTATTTTTATAGAAGTCATAGGATACATACATTTTTCGACGTACAGATCTGATCTATTGTTGTTTCCGCACTTGCTCCCAAGGACGGTTTGGAAATTAGTAGAAGTGCAGGTCAGGATTTTTCTTTGCATTATTACTGCAATTCACGACACAACAATTTTGTTTCGATTTTGATTTTACTTTCTGTGAAGTGTTTCTGGAGTTCATCGCGTACGGTTTTGGAGCACATACAAAGTGGCATGGAGTGCCCCACAAAAATTGCAACCGTTGGCCACTTAGCGCCGCCAATCGAGCTACTTGCCTAGCGTATGCGGTAGAATAAAAATATCGATTAGAATGTGACTTCTGTTTTTTAAAAATAAAATCATGGGGATAAATATATATTTTTGGCTTCCATCTTTCATGCAATTCATGATCAGTCTACCAAAATCTGTCGAGAAAAACTGTCTATCAGTGAGTGTTGTTTCGTGATCGTTTCATGATGAAAATTAATCCAATCAATGTCATCAGACAGACAGATCGGTCAGATTGGTTGTTGTTCTCATGGCAATATTTGAAGATTTTAATCTTGCTGAAACGCCCGTGAACAATACGTAACGCGAATTAGTGGATGCTTTCCAAACGATTTTACTTCGATCCATGGCGGAATACAATAGTGTAGAAATGAGCCTTATAAAGATATAGAAATGTTAGCGGTTGAAGATAAAGAATTTCAAGCACATAATAAAAAATCATCTGAAAGTTGTTCGGAAGATAAGGAACCTGTAGATTTTGACTATAAGCGGAGAGCAGTAGAATTCTGGAAAAGTGCAAAGACGAAACAAAATACTTCCGTGAAAACAGTTTCGAATCGATTCAAAAAGGTGACATCCAGTCGACTGTTACGTCGTTGGGCAGATCAAATCAACAAAGGAGGGATATATATAGAGAAGTTGAAGCGTATTTCGGAGTATACATTGAATAATATGAAAAACGCAATTGATGCGGGATTGGTTGTTCACGTCACCGACCTACGCAGGTGGGCTCTGCAAGCTCGGAAAAATATAGAATTTGAAGACATTCGTTTCACGTCTTCCCCATGGTGGTTACATAATTTCAAGAAAGCACATCGTATCACATCTCGGAAAATTAACAAATTCGTCACGCGCAAAACAGTAGAAAATCGAGAAACTCTACAAAAACTATCAGACGAATTTCTTCTAAAAGTTCAGCCTTATTTTGCCACGTATGGACTGGAAAAATCTTTAATTCGGATCAGAGTGATTTTCAATTAAAAATTCATTCAGGGCGTACTTTAGCTGAAGAAGGCGCAAAACAAGTGGCATGTATAGCACAATCGGTAACCTCGACAACACATAGTTATACGATCCAACCCACAATTTCTACTCATGACAAATTCTTTTCACCTCTCTTCCTGCTTTTGAAAGAACCTTCTGGAACTTTTGGCCCTATCGTGGAGCAGAATCTTTTCATACCATCCAATGTTTTTGGCACTGGCTCAAATTCGGGGAAACTCACTTCAGGTACGATAATGTTCAAGACACAAGAGCACCTGATATTCTCTACACATTAATCACGATCATTAAAATGTTCTCAATGTTTAGAGCATTTCAAAACATGGTCGAAGGAAGTATTTTTCCCAAACATTGGACCTAAAGTCTACTGCTGATAGAATTGTGGAGTGCGTGATCACTGTGCTGAAGCGGTACGAGAAGCAACACCTCCAAATCAAGAGTTATTAACTATGTTGATACCGAAGGGTACCACTGGAAAGATTCAACCCCGCGATGTGTTCGGTTTTAGAATATGGAAAAATTATTTCCGTCATTTTTCGGATACTGTTGTCCTCCTTGGTCATGATATTAATTTACATTTAAGGAATAATATAATAAAGTTACAATCTTTGGTCCATAATCAGTTATCTTCACCAAGATATCAAAATCTATTTATGGTTGGTTTGAAGGTGGTTATATTGTTAGAAAACCGAAAGAGTTTGAGAATCCCATCGATTTTTCCTTCGGGAAATCTTCTCATCTCCACTGTGACATTGAGGGCTCTTCCAATGTCGCTATAGTTCGGTGCTTATGGTGCAAAAAATCTCTTTCTTTGTCGCCTTTTTTTATGAATACCATTTCTGTATGAATTACAATCCCTAATATTACCTATCTAGAATATTGATGATTCGGAAATACTAAAATCATAATATATGCGAAAAATAAATGCTATGAACTGCATGCTACCATTATTCGACAACTTTACTTGGAATCCCACTCTTGAGTAATTACTGATAATTATTGTCATATTTGCATATCGAGTTGTCATCAAATGCTTCTGATGTTGGGAAGGCTGTCATGGCGATTCGTTAAGAGAAATTACATAAAATATAAATAGGCAGCAGATTTGACAATTTGCAAATTATTAATCCACTCGATCCACCCGATGTGTTCGAATTTCGATTGAAGAAAACAAAAACAAAAAAAGGTACTTCGTATCTTTTCCTTACGTTGCAAATAGGAATGATTCCATAAAATTTTAAACCATGTTTTTTTGTTTTATCGAAGACGAACTTGTCAGGAGGTTTACTTAATCCCCACATTCACCACACCGAGTACGAATTTGACTGTTAATCCTTTTATTCCACACAAGCTTCGATTTACACTGCGGAAAATTGAAAGATAGGACCATTACTGGAAGTTGATTTTTTCGTTATTAAACTGCAATTTGTAAAAAAAATGCAAGAAAAATGACTTTAATTTCCCTAATTATCGCCACAAACTATCTCAAGTCTTTTTAAAACAACCCAACGTGAAATATTACCCAAAAGGCGCCAGTCTATTTTAATTATTTCTACACCTTGGCCAAATAGACAAATGCCAAACCCAAATTTCCTCTCAACACTAAAAAAAACTAAAAAAAAACTCAACAAATCTCCAACCCGGACTTTTCATTACAAGGGGGAGGGAGGACGATACTCTCTTAATCGGGATTCGGATTTTTGGAAATTAATTACAACGCGACATAATTTATATCTTAAAAGATCAAATGTATTCTTAATACTCACAAAAATTGAAATTAATAATTTCGAAAAGAAATATAAGAATTTCTACACCATAAAAATAAATCTGGATGGACCACTGGTCCTAACCCCCGTGCGAAAGATACAAATAAATTCAATGAATCTCGTCTGTACAATATAGAAAATGATTTACTGAGACTCTCCGGTCTCCCAAAATCCACTCAATTGAATTAATATAGATTCAAAACGATCCTCAACAGGTTCGAGGCTGCGGCCTCGACCTTGAAACTTGAAAAATACTCAAAACTACAACTTATCTCGATTCATCCAGTCCAGGGCCCCAGAATGCGCTCCAGCTGCACCAGACCGTCGAAATCTCCAAGACGACTCAAAACTCGACTTTACTCAACTCAACTCCAACTATTTGCGATGCAGATTTCTCTACGACTTTAAACTGTTACTCGACTCTATCTATCTGCTACGCAGATTTCTCTACTACTCAAACCTGCTACTCTATATACTCTACGATGTCTCTGTGAGAACTAACGCTACGTGGCCAGTTCGCCAAAAATCGTACTCAATCAAAGAGCCTACCCCCTCTCTAATGCCACCTGGACTGGATAATCGTTGCAATATTTAATTTAGTTTTGACTCAAATTCTCAATATAAAAGGTTCTCCGGAGTTATTATCGTAGTGGATTTTCTCCCACGATGCTTCCTCATCCTGAGAATGATTCCCCACGTTCGTCCCGGATTTTCCTTGACTCCGGCATTTTCTGTCCTTGTCGGCTCCTCTCCTCGGTCAACGAATCAGGTCCGTCCCCAGGTGGTCAGCGGGTTCCAGTTGGTCCCAAGAGATTTTTCTCAGAGCCGTCCTTTTCTCGACCATAATTCCTAAATAATTGATAATAATTCCAAATCGTTGGAATTTTCCCAATGGTTCCTTCGGTTTCTATCGAAACGAAAGGAGCTTGAGCTCCCCCCGAGACTCAGCATTTAATTAATTAATTATTTGAATTTAAAATAAAAATAGATAGAACCTGTGACAACCAGATTATCACAAATTATTCTGTCTTTTTGAATACTCTTCCGAAGGGAATTGGTTCCATGAAATTCTGAGCAATAGTTTTTTTCTAATTGTAAAAATAATTTTTCGCGGGGGTAGTTCACTCCCTAAATTTCAACCCCCGGGGATGATTTTAATTTACATATTCATCATTCATCATAAGCTTCCTTTTACATGGTAAAATATTTGTCTGAGTATTCTCTTTATCTACGCAAACGACAAAATAACCTAGAGAAGTGGCCTACTTGAGAGGACAATTTTGCCCCCAAAATCCACGTATTAGCCGATAAGAAAAAATACGTGTCCCTTAGTTTTGACTCCTTTATAACATATATAAGTTTCATCAAAATCGGAGGCGGAAACCTATCTGGGGTTCCTTGTAAGGCAACTGTAAAGAAGTGTTGATGTCTAGAAAGTGCTTTTGTGACGTGGATTTCCAGATCAGTTAAGTGGTTGATGGTCGATTTAAATTTCCGGAAGCCGTTTTGGTTGGGATCCAGCTGGGACTTTTTTTCGAGTTACCATCTCAAACGATTGTTGACGATTTTTTCCATTATTTTACGTAGATTATTTGTGTGTGCTAAGGGCCGATAATTGCTTGATTTACTCTTGTCCTTGCCAGGTTTTGGGATTAGTACTATTTTAGCCTCTCCCCACATCTTGGGGAACAGTTACTTCAGCCATATTAGATTGAATATGTCTAGAATATAGTTTATGGCTAGGTCTAGAAAGTTTTTGATGAGAATATTCGGGATGTCATCCGGCTCAGCGCTGGAGTTCTTGCTGCCTGCGATGGCTCCTTTTAGTTCATCCATAGTTAGTGGTGTATTAATTGGGTTGTTGTCTTCTTGAATTATAATAATATCATTTTCTTCGATTTCCTGTTGGTGTTGCATGAATTTCATGCTGAAGTTATTTGAGCTAGAATTACTAGCAAACGTTTCTGCTAGCCAATTGGCTATCTTTTTGGTTCTGCGATGAGTTTTCCATCTTTGGTTCCTAGGTAGGTGATATTGGGACACGGGTACGTACGTTTTAGATAATAGATTTTTCTCCATATTTCTCGGGAGGAGATGCCAGGTTTGAGAGACGAGAGGAATTCTTCCCACGATTTTTGTGAGCTATCCTTGTATATCCTACCTGCTTTTGCTCCTTCTTTATTAAATTCGAGTTTGTCTATTGTTTTATTTTTCTTGTATTTATTGAAAGCATGATGGGCCCTTTCCCTTGCTGGGTGGTGTGGTGCTCCTCGTTAAGTGTTTGATTATCTCTTGCTGGTACTCTCCTCAATTTGCTTTTACGTATATCCATTTGCGTGGATATTTTCTTGGTCCTTGGTCGTTTCGGTTTGTATTAAATTTGGTGGGATAGTGGTCATTTCTGTGCAACACTTCCTCCGCAGTCCAGTCCCAGGCATGTGCTATTGTTGGAGAGCACAGTGTGAGGTCTATACAGCTCACTTTCCCCGTAGACTGTGACGAAATTCCAGGCCAATTCGTCACCTGCTGAACTCCAGGGTATTTATGTAGAAAATTCAGTTGGTTTTTAGTTGGAAGGTCGTGAAGACAATCACCCAGTTGTCAAAACGGATTTCCATTGGGTTTTTAGTTTTAGTTTAGTTAGCGTTTTCGTTGGTAAAGTCATAATTTCCCTCCGGGGAGTGCCCTCTGTAGATAAGCTACCTTATTTTAGTCGTAGATGGAGCGAAGAACCGCTCATCCATCTCAGTTTAGTTTTGAGTTTGAGTAATTACGTTTTAGTTCAGTTAAAATAATTAAAATCAATATGATATTAAAGTTCAAATTTAAATCTTTCAATATTTCGAGCACAATTACCGAGGGAATCGATAGTTCGCATCTCCGATACTCGTATCAGCACCGTACGGGGCTAATCTCCACCAGACTCCCCACCACTACGCAGCAGGCCCGAGCGAAACCACGCAGTAATCAGCATTACAGTATTTACCCGGACTACCACGTGTGAGTTACCTCTCAGCATTCCTCGATTACGAAAATTAGTTCTGAGTTAGTTATCTCTGTTAATCAACCAAATTACCGTCTACTTCAACGCTCCAGACCATGGTAAGGACCAGTGTACTTATTGAGAAGTGGTTTTAAGTGATTTAGTGCGATGTTTCGAAAGATAGAAGTGTGGCTCGGGAAATGGCGTCGCTACCTTGCTACATGACGCCAATACCGCAATTCATGGTTTCAAGGGCAGAAAAGCCTTCAGACGAACCCAATGCTACCTTACAGCTACCTGGAGTTTATCAAGGAGTATTAATGCTACCTAAACCAATTAAGTTTAATGAAAATATAATCATTTACGCGTCTCGCTGAGGCGATTGATTGCTACCTCTTGCTTTGCTACCTTTCGCTTGCTCTCTTCTATCTTGCTTATTTCTGCGTAATTCCATGATGCTACCTATTTTTCGTGATTTTCTCCAACTCACTAAGGATTGAGAGAAAAATGTGCTATCTAAAATACGTTTTGGCTACCTTTTACGTGCTTTATAATAATTTTACCGTTCGAGTTTGTGGAATTCCGGTTGGGCATGGGGACGCTATCTTTCTATTACCTTTAATTTTTCATGGTTGGAATCCACAGTAAAAAAATTATTTCAGATTTCTTGCGTTAATGAATAAGCTACCTATTATTTTATAAATCGTTTGACCAGAAGCTACCTATTTTTGATGGAGAAAACCTCCGTTTCTGGTTACGACATGGGCCCTTACGGTAAATCAGCCACGTGGCTAGAGAGCCTATTTAGAGAGCTCATTTTATCTTTTCGATGGATAATATCCCCGATTTGAATACGTTACAAATAGCGAACAATCGGGAATTAATTAAATGCTCTCTAAAATCTAGAATTCGAACAATTATCACCCGAAAATAGGGAAACGCCTATAACGTCCCAACTCTCTCGATTTCGCACAGCCACCTAGTTCGTTTTTCTCTCGCACTCATGCTACCTCCACGCGTTCTCTCTCGGATTCGTGTTCACCTCGTGGACAAGGCTTTTGCTTCTGCCCATCAGCTGTGGGTTGGGACCGCTTTTCTTTTCATATTAAAAATTACAATCTGCATATTTTCGATTCTCTTGGAGTTTCATGAATTAGTTTATAGTATTTAATATTATTTTGAGTCACATTGATGTAATCGTGTATTTGCAAGAATTTACGATTTTGTATTAATTTCGGCAATAGCGGAGCACGTCAGTATAATTATGTTTTATTATTGAATATGCTGATTGTGCCCGGAGTCCAGTTTTATCATTATGGTTTTTCGCGTTTCAGACTTGGCGGATTACGAGAATGAAAGTAATGATTTGGCCGTGTTTGGATAGTCGAGCATTTTTTTGGGTTAAGGTTTTGAGTATTTGTTGAGGCCAAAGAAAAATCATTACAAGACATAGTAAAATGCGTTGGTTAATTTCGGTTTAGGATTATCAGATCATGGTCCTCTATCCATTCTCCTATAATCGTTCCTCTAGTATCATTTATTTCAGAACTCCAAATTCGGTTGTGGGTATTGAAATCTCCGAGGATGATTCTTGGTTCAGGTACTTGTATCAGGTCATTTAATTCCTTCCTATCTAGGTTCCTGCTATTAGGCAAGTATACGTTGTGTCACGTCATAACGACGTACGAAAATTATTATTAATTCCAACTTTTGGAAATAATAATAATTTCATAAATTAAAAAAATATCATCTCTAAATACCAATGAAATCATACAATTCCAATGGTATATTAAACCGATCGTCTTACATCCGGAAAAATTTACAATTCGAGAACGATCACGTGATTCATACCACACGGGTGGTATGAACGCGCGTTGCCGAGGGCCTTATCGCCCTGGTTTCGGGATGCTGTTGCGAGGCAGTCCACCTCGTAACAGTCCCACCATTGTCCAATGCTTCCCTCACCTCACTCTTCACACCTAACTACGCATCTTACATTCCCTCCTCCCCGCGCTCCCTGCGTCATGAAACGTTTCACGCGCGTTTGTTCCCCTATTCCCTCTTCTCCGCGCCCCTCTTACCGCGGAACGCGACCACGCTGGCTACGCCAATTTTTCCCCTCCCCTAATAAGAGCCGTGTCTCCTCGGTCTATCTACCTCTCTCTACAGAGTGCACTCAGCACTCATCCACACCTTATTCCTCACCCCCATACAATTAAAAATTCGTGTATGTATTTACATACACGAATTAATTATCGACGACGCAAAAAGGGCATCGCCCACGCAGTCAGTCAGTCGTGTCGCGATTCCGCCCCGGAAAAGAACAGATCCAAAAGTCTAAGGAGCAAAAAGGAATAAGTGGAAAAATCCAAGGGATAGTTAAATTCAAAGGTAAAATCCTAATTTTCAAATTTTATTCTCGCGAGTGTTTTCCGAAAATTCCATAAGTAAATTTTGTGACATTTGACATTTTATAATCGCGAGTGTTGTCGAAAATTTCTATAATAATTAATTTTGTTAATAAATTCGACTTTTGACATTTTATTTTCGCGAGTGTTTTCCGAAAATTTTCATAATAATTTATTTTGTTATTGAATTCGATTTTTGAAATTTTATTTTCGCCAGTGTTTTCCGAAAATTTCCATAATAATTGATTTTGTTATTGAATCCGATTTTTGACATTTTATTCTCGCGAGTGTCTTCCGAAAATTACGTAATTAAATTTTGTGATTTTTCACAATTTATTCTCGCGAGTGTTTTCCGAAATTTTCATAATTAATTGTTATGATTAAATTCGATTTTTCACATTTTATTTTCGCAAGTAAAAATCCGGAAATTCCGCATTAGATTGTTCACAATTAATCCCAATTTTCCGCAATTGACATTTCATTAATTAATTAAAAATTCCCGACTTACGTTTCCGGTCTGCGAGAGGATTGTGGTAGGTTGTAGTATCTAGCGAATATTGTTTGGTTTGAAGGAGGTTTTTGGAAGTTTGTTGTTGGAGAAAGGGAGGAAAAGGGTGGGAAAAGGGAGGGTGTTACGTGAAGGGGTATAAAAGTGGTGTGAGTGGAGGTGTAGGAGGGTGGAAGAGGGTTGAAAGGGAGATAGGGGTTTGAAGGTTACGTGGAGAAGTGACAGGTGAGAGAGCTGCGTGGGAGGTGTGTGTGTGTTTTTTGAGGAAGATCGGTGTGAAAGTGGGTGAATGGAAAGACGGTGAAGGAAGCAAGGTAAGGATTATAAAGGTTTTTAGTTGAGTTAAGGAGTTGAGTAAAATCGGTAGGAAGGGGCAAGAAGGGGAGGGACGGGTTTTGGCGGGATAGTGTAAGTGGGAAGAAGAAAGAGGCGATAAGCGGCAGAGGTGGAGAAGAGAGAAACTGCGGTGATTGGGCTCAGTCGATAGTGTAGGGCGGGAGGGATAAGGTAGGGGGATGAGCTATCTTTTCCGTTCATTGGCATCGAAGTCGTTGGAGATGACAGACGGTTTGCTGGATGGGGTGGGGGAGCCCCCGGCGCCCCCTTGGGCGCGTGGGATTTAAAGCGGGACGGGGATGAAGAGGTGCAGATTGCGTTGTCGGATGGGAGAGGAGGTTTTAACGAGACGTTTTATAAGTCGGCAGCTGATACGTCGGTGGCATCGGATAAGGAGGGGGGGGGGCTACTGGGGAGAAGAAGAAGGCCAAGAGTGAGAGGCAATGCTGAGCGGTTGAGAAGGGACAGGGCTAGCAACTACAGAGGGAATGCATCACAGATGTTGGAGGTGTGGCAGAAGATTGCGGAGGGTGACAACACCGAAGAGACGGAAAACAACGAAGAGGATAGTGAGGGGAATAAGAGGAGGAGATCACCAACAGAGAAGGAAAGAGAGGAGATCGACGAAGAGGATAGGAAGAGAAAGAGGAAGGAGAATGGTGGAGGAGAGAGGATGGCGAGATTCGAGGAGTCACTGGAGAGTTTTAGGAAGGATACTGTGGGGGCACTGAAAGCGCTGGTGGAACAGGGTAGAGAGGTGAGGGAAGAAGTCAGAGCGGTAAATCGGAATGGGAAAGGTGGGAGAGTATATGGGAAGAGGAGAAGAGCAGGATATCGGGAAAGATGAGTGACTTCGGCGGTATGTTGACGGAAGTGCGGAAAGAGGGCAGGGAGGAGGGAGGGCAAACGAGAGAAAGATTGGAGGCATAAGAGAGAAAGGTGGAGAAGGTGGATGAGCTGGAAAGATTGATAAAGGAGTTGAAACTCAATCAGAATGGGAATGAGGGAGAAGGAAGGCAACAGGTGAACGTGGAAAATGAGGAGCTGAAGAGAAGAGTCTGGGAATTGGAATGGAGGGAGGAGTGGCAGGAAAGGGAGAGAAGAGGGAAGAATTTGGTGGTGAGGAAGATTCAAATGGAGGAGGATGGAAGGCAGGAGGTGGAGGACCTATTAACGGAAGTGATGGAAGTGGAGGTGACGGTAAAGGCAGTGAAGAAGATCGGGAGAGTGGACGAGAAGGAGAGAGGAGCAGTGGTGGTGGAACTGGAAGATGCGAGACAGAAAAGGAAGGTGATGCAGAGCAGGGCAAAACTAAAGGGTAGAGCAGAGAGGCTAGAGAACGATCTGACTTGGAGAGAAAGGAAAATGCAGTGGAGACTAGAGTGCATAGAAAGGGTGGAAAGGAGGAAAAGGAGCACGGTACGGGTGGGAGAAGGAAAAATGTGGATAAATGGTGAGTTAGGGATATTCGATGAGTACTTAGAGGAGCTGTTGGATAACCAGGGGGAAAGATGGAGGGAGAAAACAGACGCTCAGAATAGGACAAGGAGAAGCAGGAGTGGAGAGACAACAGAAGCAATGGAGGTTGAGCCGATTCAGAGGCAGGAGAGGGAAGGAGTGGGAAGCGGACGAGAGGAGGAAAAGAGAGGAAGAGGAGAGGTTAACAAGCAGGGGTTCGAGCCTTTTTGGTAGAAGCCATCTGACCGTTACTTTGTGTTATAGCTCTTTTTCTTTCTTTCATTTCTACCAATTCCATTGGTAGTAAGCTTCCGAATGGATGTCTAGTAATTCTATTAAAAATAAGTTGATATCTCCATTTTTGCAAAGGCTAGAGAGCGTACAACGATTTTTGGAAAAAAACAGAAAAGTGGAAATATCTCAAAAACTTTGCAAGAACGGCTATATAGGTTCTGATTGATCTGGATAGGGGACATCAAGGCGAATATTTTGAAAAAAAAAGTGAAATCGGTCCACTAGTTGTCGAGATATGACACATAATCGATTTTCATAAAAAATGGAATATCTCCGGAAACACTGGGTCGATTCAGCCCAGTTTCAATCCCAACCGTCCTTGTCATAAGACTCTCCTGTCCAAATTTCAAGTTGATATCTCCATTTTTGCGAAGGCTAGAGAGCGTACAACAATTTTTGGAAAAAAACAGAAAAGTGGAAATATCTCAAAAACTTTGCAGGAACGGCTGCTATATAGATTTCGATTGATCCAGATAGAAGGAGTTGAGACGAACATTTTGAAAAAAAAATGAAATCGGCCGATTAGTTTTTGAGATATTTGCAAAAAAACATTCAAAAAGAAATGGCTTTTTCTCAGGAACTATTAGACCGATCGAGCTGATCCTGTGCCTAGAGTTAGTCCTAGTTAGGACGTATAATTTGACAAAATTTCGAATTTTTTTGAATTTTTTTAGCCCTCTTAGTGTTGTATTGTCTAAAACCTAATTTCCAAAAAGTTGCGGTGGGGGAGGGGGACAGACAGACATTGCCGCCAAACTTCGTATTTTTACATTTCAGACCATTCTACATCATTTTCAGGCAAAATTAGAAAATCGAAAACTTCAAGGATTGCAAAGCTTCCATTCGGAAGCAAAAATAGTGTCCTGGAATGTGAGGGGGATAGAGAAGAAGGATCCAAATTTCTGGAAGAGACTAGGGAGGGGTGACGTGTTGGTGCTAATGGAAACGTGGTTAGAAAGAATAGGATGGGAAAAGGTGAAGAAGAGGGTGCCAAAGGGCGACTGGTGGAGAGTGCAGTTGGCGGTGAGGGATCATAAGAAAGAAAGAGGTAAAGGTGGAATGCTAATGGGAATAAGAAAGGATCTGTGCGATGGTGTGGGATGGGAAGGAATGGAAGAGGAGATGGGGTTGGAAGGGATAGCAACAGAGAGGACGAAGTATAAAATAGTAGGAGTGTATGTGAATAAGGACATGTCACGTAAGGTGGAGAAAATAAAAGAAGAGATGGAGAGGAAAGAGGAAGAAGTCATAATACTGGGAGGGGATTTTAATGCGGTGACGGGAAAGAGAGGTGGGCTAGTAGAGGAAGACGGAAAAGAGGAAAGAGAGTCGAGAAAATTCAAGGACAAGAGGGAGATGGATAAGGAAGGAAAAATTCTGGTGAAAGCCTTGGATGAGTCGGGCTGGACACTACTAAATGGTAACTGTGTAGGGGATGAGGAAGGCGAATATACGAGAGAAGAAGGAGCCAATAGGACGGTAATTGATTACGTGATGACAGATGACAGACGGAGAGAGAGTGGAGAGATTTGAGATAGGAGAGGAGTGTGACTCAGATCATTTCCCGCTGATAGTAACGCTGAGGGAGGGAGGGCGCAAGGACAATAGGGGACGGGAGGGAAACAAAGCTAGGAAGCCGCAGAAGGTGTCGTTTTGGGAGAAGGATCGGAAGGAAAATCTGAGAGAAGAATTAGAGAGAGTGGAATAGACGGAGAGAACGGTGGACGAAATGATTGACGAAGTGAAAGAACGAGTTGAGGAATTGAAGGTAAAGATAGAGAAAGAGGAGAGGAGGAGGAGAAGAAAAGGGGCAGGCTGGTTTGATGAGGAATGCGGTGAGGCGAAGAAAAGAGTGAGAAAAGTGTTGAAGGCTGCGCGTATAGGGAAGGCGACGGGAGAGGACGAGATAGAGAATGAGATATGGAGGGAGGGAGGTGAGGGAATAGAGTGGCGTGGAGGATATGCAACAATGTGTGGAAAGGAGAGGGATGGCCGGAAGATTGGAAGGATGGGTTACTCACGTCAATTGTGAAGAAAGGAGAGGGTAAGAGGGTGGAAGAATATAGAGGGGTCACTCTGATACAAATGCTGTACAAGGTGTATGCAGCAGTGTTGACAAAGAGGATAGAGGTCGAGGTGGAGGAAAAGAGGATAGTACCGCACAATCAAACGGGATTCAGGAATGGAATGGGCACGGTAGATAACATCTTTGTACTAAATTATTTGGTGAACAGGCAGGTGAAGGAAAAAGGAGAAAAATTAGTGGCATATTTCATTTATTTAAGGGCCGCGTTTGATTCGGTGAATAGGAGGGGTTTGTGGGAGACGATGAGCGAGAGGGGGATCACAGAGGGGTTAATAGAAAGAGTGAAGGAAATTTATAAGGAAACGGCGAGTAAGGTAAGGCTGGGGGACAAGATATCAAGGAAATTTTGCATGGCGAGAGGGGTCAGGCAGGGGTGTCCGCTGAGCCCGGTATTATTTAATATATTTTTAGCAGACTTGGAGGAGGAATTGAGGAAGAGATGGAAAGGGGAGGTAAGGCTGGGGCCGGGGAAAATCTTCTCGCTAGCTTATGCGGACGATATGGTAGTGCTGGCGGAGAATGAGGCAGATATGCGGCTGATGCTGGAGTTTATGCAGAAATATATGGAAGAAAAGGATCTTGTCATAAATGCGGAGAAACCGAAGGTCATGGTATTCGGGGGTGGGAGAGGGAAGCGGGAGAGGTGGACAATGGCAGGGAGGGAGATGGAGGAGATGAAAAAATTTTTTTACCTTGGGTATTGGTTTCAGAGGAGTGGAAGCCAGGAATTACAGGTTAAAAGCAGGTTGGAAAAAGCTGGGAAGGTTATGGGGCCGGTATGGGGGTTCGGAAAAAGGAGATTCAAATATAGTTGGAAGAGAAGGCTATCGCTCTTTGATTCTCTGGTATGGACGGTTATGGGATCGACGGGGCAGAGATTTGGGGGTGGAAGGAGAGAGAAGGAATGGAAAGAATACAAGAGATGTACATGAGGTGGATGTTGGGTTTGAGTAGAGGGAAGCCGGGGTATTTGATAAGGGAGGAATTGAAAAGAGATAAGTTGAGGATAAGGACGGCAGAAAGGGCATGGAATTTCGAAGAAAAGTTGAGAAGGGGGGAAGGAAGTGAAATTGCAAGGCTGTGTTTGAGGGAGATGGAAAGAAGGGAGGTCAGGAAGGAAGTATCGAAATGGGAGGAGGAGAGGAGGAGGTTTAAAAAAAGAGGGGATTGGTTGGGACTGGGGGCGAGGAAGGGGTTAATGGAGTAGGGTTTCATACGGTGGAGGAAATGGAAAGGGAAATGCAAAGAAAGGAAAGGTGGGCGAGGATACGGAGATCGGAATCGAATAGATGGTATAAAGGGGTTTGGGCGGAGGGTATACCGGAGTACCTGGAAAAGAGATGGAGGGAGGAATGATGGAATAGGTTGGCTAGATATAGATTAGGGGAAGGCGTAAGAGAGGAAAGAAGCTGGGAAGGAGAAGAAAGGAAAAAGAGCAGAAGATGCAACGCGGAAGAGGAGGCATGGGGGCACGTTTTGGAGGAATGTAGGAACATAGAGGGAAAACAAAGGAGTGTTTGGGAGCGAGTGTGTGAGATATTGGATGAGAAAGGAGAGGGAGAATGCTGGATTGTAGAGTGGGAAAAGGAGGGGATGATGGACGGATGAGAGTGGGTATGGGGTGTGAATGGGTGTGTGGGAGGAGAGGGAGGTATCGGGTGGGCGTGGGTGGAAAAGGACTTAGGGCTCTGGAAATAAGGAAAGGTCACTTCGGAGACCGGAAACGGGGGTCGTAGCTCTCGCTAGATCACTCGTTCTCGCTTTGCTCGCACTCTCACTATCGCTCATGCTCTCACGCTCGTTAGCTAATACGTATGCTTTTGTAAATATCCACTGTTAGTTTAGTTTAGTATTAGTTTAGTTATAGGTCGTCCCTGTATATATGTATATGTAGGATAGATACAAATATTTTAGATATACGGAAGAATGTATGGGAGAGAAGCGGAAGTTCTTTGTAACCCGAAAGGGAATGAAATAAATAATTATTATTAATTAAAAATTCCCATATTTAATTTCAGAAACGAACTTCGAAATTCTTACATTAAATTTTATAAAATGAATCCGATTTCTCGTATTTATTTCGGGAATATTTTTCCAATTATTCCGCAATTAAACTTTCATTAATCAATTAAAAAGTTCCATATTTAATTTCGGGAACGAACTCCGAAATTCTTACATTAAATTTTATGAATAAATCCGATTTCTCGTATTTTATTTCGGGAATGTTTTTTCAATCTTTCCGCAATTAAATTTCATTAATCAATTAAAAATTTCCATATTTAATTTCGGAAATGAACTCCGAAATTCTTACATCTCAATTTTACAAATTATCATCCGATTTCTCATATTTTAAGTCCGGAATATTTTCCAATTTTTCCGCAACTAAAATTTCATTAATTAATTAAAAATTCTCATATTTAATTTCGGAAACGAACTCCGAAATTCTTGCATTTAAATTATATATATATATATATATATATATATATNGGCATATAAAGATTCCCCCCTATTCAATTAGTCTGTATAATTTTGATTTTCGATTCACAAACGATTAAAGATTTGAATATAAAGTTTACTACCTACAAAGTTGAGTTTCAGACCAGTTTCTGAAATATAGGATTTGAATTCTTCCAGACCACATGAATTCCAGGACCCTCCGCCTAATGATGAGTCCCAGCCACAACCAATACCATGTACAAATCAATCAACGTATCGTTCCAAACCCATCGGTTCCAGGCCGACATTTCTAAATAAAGAATTTTATTCCCGACGACTTCACTGAAGAAGCGAATAAAAATATTTTTCCGACTGGTACGCTGCATTTCAAATGTGTCTGAAAGGTCGTATTGCATAGACAAAGATAAAAATATATCAAATATTGCACTTAAATTGAAAACCCTTTAATTCAGACCTTATAATTAGACACCTATCGTTTGACCGTTATGACCCTTAGATTTTAACCCTTGTGTCCGTTGAATTTTGAACTTCAAGTTTTGACCCTTATACTCAGACCTTTATATTCTGACCCTCGTACCCGTTAAATTTTGACCCTCATAATCAGACCTTTGTATTTTAACCCTTATGATCCTTTGATTTTGACCGTTATATATTCACGCGTAGATTCTGACCCCTATTTTTTGACACAATCCAATCAATATGTCCCTTTTAGAATACATGATTTCCAGGACCGCTCTCATAATGATGAGTTCTAGCCACAATCATTCCCACGTACAAATCAATCGACGTATCTTTCCAAATCCATAGGTTCCAGGCCGACATTCCTGAATGAAGTAGTTTTACTTCCGACGACTCCCCAGAGGAGGCGTATGCTTTGCACTACTGGTACCCTGCTTCTCAAATGTATCTGAAAACACGTATTGCAGAGACAAATGATGAAACTATATAAAATATTCCACTAAAATTGAAAAACCCTTGATTCGGACCATATATTCAGACACCTGACTTTTGACCCTTATGATCTTTAGGTTCTGACCGTTGGGACCGATAAATTTTAGACTTTGAAGTTTGACCCTTACATTCAGACCTTTTGATTTTGACTCTTATGATCCTTATCTTTTGACCTCTGTATTTTGACCCTTAGATTTTGAAGGTTATATTTTGACCCTTATGTTTTAACCTTTATATATTTTGATACATATATTTTGACCCGATCTAATCAATGTATCGTTTCACACCCCATGATTTTCAGGACCATTCCCGTTTTTTTTATGTAAGCCTTTTGAACTATACACATTCCTCAGCCGTGTATGCCCTACCTAACCGTGCGGCTGTGGCCGACTTTGGTATACTGTACCGCACTTGCCCCCTTTGCGAACGAGGGAGACAGAGGGAACCACAGGAAACCTCTGTCAGTACAGTCGGTTCCTCTATTAGGAACCTCCCCTTCCTCCAGAGCCGAGGTGAGGTAAGCCCCAAGAGAACTCACCCCAGGCGAGTCTACCAACCCCTGTAGTCAGAAGTTGAGGGCCCCCCAAGTCAAGATCCGAAGCCCAGCCACCATTTGGAGCCCCTAACGCCTATAATCAGATGTTAAAAAAATCCGACCAGACTGGGATTCGAACTCACGACCCCCTAAGTAGTCAAGCCGAATTAACGATTTAACTACCGCGACCACCGGACGTCGTTCGGACCACTCCCGTAATGATGAGTCTCAGCCACAGTCAATAGTATATACAAACAGTCAACTTATCGTTCCAAATCCATCGGTTCAAGGGGGCATTTCTGAATGAAGTATTTTCATTTCCGAAGAGTCCCCAGAGGAAGGGGAATAAAAATACTTTTACTACTGATACCCTGCATCTCAAATGTATCTAAAGAGTCGTATTGCATAGACAAAAGATAAAAATATACTACATTTTGCACTTAAATTGAAAACCCTTTAATTCAGACATTATATTCAAACACCTGTCGTTGGACACTTATGACCGTTAGATTCTGACGCTTGTATCCGTTAAATTTTGAACATTAAATTTTTGACCCTTATATTTAGATCTTTGTTCTCTGACCGTTATTGTTTGCGTTAAATTTTGAAATTAAAATTTTGACCCTTATAATCAGACCTTTGTAATTTGACCCCGATAACCCTAAGATTTTGACCTCTGTTTGTTGACGCGTAGATTTTGACCCCTACATTTTGACCCAATCCAATCAATATGTCCCTTCCAGACCGCATGATTTCCAGGACCGCTCCCATAATGATGAGTCCCAGCCACAATCATTACCACGTACAAATCAATCAACGTATCGTTTCAAACCGATCGGTTTCAGGTCGACATTTGTGAATGAAATATTTTTATTCCCGACGACTCCCCAGAGGAGGGGTATATGCTTTTCACTACTGGTACCCTGCTCCTCAAATGTGTATAAAAGTGCGTATTGCAGAGACAAATGATGAAAATATATAAAATATTGCACTTAAATTGAAAAACCCTTGATTCAGACCTTATATTCAGACATCTGTCTTTTGACCCTTTAAATTGACCTTTAAATTCGAACCTTTGTGACGGGTGAATTTTGTACTTTCCACTTTGAACCTTAAATTCATACCTTTTTATTTTGACCCTTACGCCCCTTATATTTTGACCTTTGCATTTTGACCATTAGATGTTGACCCCTCTATTTTAACCCTTAGATTTTGAAGGTTATCTTTTGACCCTTATATTTTGACCTTCATATTTTGACACTTATATTTTGACCCAATCCAATCAATGTATCGTTCCAGACCCCATGATTTCCAGGACCTCTTCCGTTTTTTTTTCATGTAGGCCTCTTGAACTATAGGCCAACTGACGAGTCCTCGTAGCTGCACCCACGTTGGCTACTCCCCACGCACATCCTTATATCCCACCTCTGAAAACGAAGGGAACGGACTCGTCAGTCCGACTGTATATACGTGCACTCAGCCGTCTATCCCCTACCTAACCGTGCGGCTGTGCCCGACTTTGGTACACTGTACTGCATTTGCCCCCTCGCGAACGAGAGAGACGGAGGGAACCACAGAAAACCTGTTGTTACAGTCGGTTTCTCTATTGGGAACCTCCCGTTCGTCCAGAGCCGAGGTGAGAAGAGCCCCACCAGAACTCACAATAGTCGAGTCCCCCAACCCCTGTAGTCAGAAGTTGAAGACCCCCCCCACGAGATCCAAACCCCAGCCACCATTTCGAGCCTCTAACACCTGTAACCAAATGTTAAGAAACCCGAACGGAATGGGATTCGAATCCACGACCCCCTAAGTAATCAAGCCGAACTAACTATTTAACCATCGCGACCACCGAACGTCGGTAGGACCACTCCCGTAATGATGAGTCCCAGCCACAATCAGTACTATATACCAAACAATCAACGTATCGTTCCAAAATCATCCGTTCCACGACAACATTTCTGAATGAAGTATTTTTATTCCCAACGACTCCCCAGAGGAAGGGGAATAAAAATGCTTTTACTACTGGTACCTTGCATCTCCAATGTATCTGAAAGATCTTTTTGCATTGACAAAAGATGAAAATATATTAAATATTGCACTTAAATTGAAAACCCTTTAATTCAGACCTTATATTCAAACACCTGTCGGTGAGCCTTATGATCCTTAGATTCAGAGGCTTGTGGCCATTAAATTTTGAACTTTAAATGTTGACCCTTATATTCAGACCTTTGTATTCTGACCCTTGGTTTCCAGGACAGCTCCCATACTGATGTGTTCCAGCCACAATCATTACCATGTATAAATCAATCAAAGTATCGTTCCAAACCCATCGGTTCCAGACCGACATTTCTAAATGAAGTATTTTTATTCTCGACGACTCTCCAGAGAAGGCGTATATGCTTTTCACTACTCATACCCTGCTTCTCAAATGTGTCTGAAAAGGCATATTGCATAGACAAATGATGAAAATATATTAAATTTTGCACAAAATTGAAAAACCCTTAATTCAGCTCTTATATTCAGAGAGGTGTCTTTTGACCCTTACGACCCTTAGATTTTGACCCTCATATTTTGAGACTTATATTTTGACCGAATCCAATCAATGCATCGTTCCAGACCCCATGATTTCCAGGACGACTCCTATAATGATGAGACCCAGCCACAATCAATTTCATGTATAAATCAATCGACGTATCTTTCCAAACCCATCGGTTCCATACCGACATTTCTGAATAAAGTATTTTTATTCCCGACAACTCCCCAGAGGAGGGGGAATAAAAATACTTTTCACTACTGGTACCCTGCTTCTCAATTGTGTTTGAAAGGTCGTATTGCATTGACAAATGGTGCAAATATATTAAATATTGCACTTAAATTGAAAAACCCTTAATTCAGACCTTATATTCAGACCTCTATCTTTTGACCCTTATGACCCTTAGATTCTGACCTTTGTGTCCGTTAAATTTAAAACTTTAAATGTTGACCCTTTTATTCAGACCTGTGTATTTCGACCCTTATATCCCTCAGATTTTGATCCCTATATTTTAACCCTTAAATTTTGATACTAATATTTTGATCCAATCAATATATCGTTCCAGAAACCATGGTTTCCACGACCACTCCCATAATGATGAGTCCCATCTAGAATAAATACCATGTGCAAATCAATCCACGTATCGTTACAAATCTATGGGTTCCAGGCCGACATTTATGAATAAAGTATTTTCATTTCCGACGACTCCCCAGAGGAGGTGTATATGCTTTTCACTCCTGGTACCTTGCTTCTTAAATGTGTCTGAAAGGTCGTATTGCATAGAACTTTCAGACACATTTATTGCACTGAAATTAAAAATCCCTTAATTGAGACCTCATATTCAGACCCTTATTTTCAGACCCCTGTCTTTTGACCCCTTTGACCCTCTTAGATTTTGACCCTTGTGACCATCAAATTGAGAACTTGAGATTTTGGTTTTTATGTTTTGACCCTTATATTTTGACACTTATATTTTGACCCAATCCAATCAATGTCTCATTCCAGACCCCATGATTTCCAGGACCACTCCCATAATGATGAATACCAGCCGCAATCAATAACATGTACAATTCAATCATCGTATCGTTCCACACCCATCGGTTCTAGGCCGACATTGATGAATAAATCTCAAAAGTTTTTAGTACCATCCAAAACGTGGACATTTACCATTTCCTGGGAAGGTGTTTACAGTATCTTTTAGCCCCAATTTCCAAAAATTGAAAAATTCTCTGTAAAAAAAAAATGTATCGGAAAGTTATGCTAAGATGATCCAAATTTATCTGGAACGTGGCCATTTGTTATTCCCTGGAAAATAGTTTATACAGGACCTTTTGGCCCGAATTTTCCAAAAATTGCAAAATCCCCTTCAATAAGCAAATAAAAAAAAGATTGTTTCGAAAAGTTCGACTCAGATGTCTCCAAATCATCTGAAACGTGGGAATTTCCTATTCCCTAGAAAATTGTCTATACGACCTTTTGGTTAAATTAAATTAAGTTGAATTAAATTAATTCAACTTTTAGTTAAAATGTTCAGGAAAATCCCGAAAAATTTCTATATGATCTTTTGGCATAACTGCTGCGATATTTTGACCCAAATTTTTGACCCCTTATGATCCTCAGATTTTGATCCTTCCATTCTGACCCGTAGATTTTGGCCTTTGGATTTTGACCCTTATATTGTGACCCTCAGGTATAGCTACGTGCTAAACTTCCATTGATGATTTATATTTTGGAAACCGGCATATATTCATTGAGGCTATGTGATGCCTGTGGCTTGCGTTATCCGTTAGAACACACCAGATTACCCTTTATAATTTTTCTGATGGTTTCCTACGCGAAACATGATTTATTTTTCCGGAAAAGTATAAAATAAGCAGCCGGAGTGGGACTGCCGAGCCCCACCCTCCCGAACTCCGTTTTACCGACGATCGACCGTGGCGACATCGCTCCCATGGGGTCGTAATTTCCCTACCCTGGAGTCGCCTAAACCTCGAAATCGGAACCTCTACTTTAGTCTATCCTCTTTGCTTCCTTTTATACATCAGGATAGGTTGGTAGCACTGGATTCGCAGCTCCACAATTTCCGCGCGGTAGGACCATGTCTTGTGGCCAGTTCAATCATAAATTTCCAAAAATACCTTTATTTTATTGATCTTATCATGTTTTTCCTAATTTCGTTGGCTGATGGCCCACACATTGTATGTTTTCACACAAGGGTGAAGAAGCAACGAAAAGGCCTTTGTAAAGTGATTCTGTATGATGGAGATTCTTGTGATCGTATTTTAGCTGAGAATGGTAAGTAAATTATTCTTTTTGAGATGTAAGATTACGTATTGTATTGTTTTGAATAATGTACAGGCATGTATTTATATATATGAAACAGGAAATGATTCTATCATAATAGGTTATGAATGGAACACTTGTTCCAGGCCAAACCAATTCTTATAACTGCATTCAAGCTATTCAATTGAATTTCACTCTATTTTTTGACAAGACCATGATTTACTTCTATAATTATAATCAAAAGGCAGAAAAGGATATTAATTTCGAACAATGGGAAGTCGAGGACCGATCACATGGCATAGATATTTCCTTCTGAAAAAAAATAAAAATGGGTGAATAATTTATTCGAAATAGTCCGATGGCTTGGCACAATGAGTAATATCGTTGGCTCATGTGCGCTAGGTTCCGAGTTTATATCCTGATAGGATAGAATGGTGAAATCTAACCATTATAAAGTCATGATAACATTCGCGAATACAAGCCGAAAATGTAGTCAGAGCGATGTAAGATAACAAAAAAAAACAAACGTTGGCTATATTAAAGCTCATCTAGTGCGATTAGTTTTATACTTGGAAGTCGAATTTATACATAAAAATATAAAAATATGCTAATTTCAGGACCAAAACCAATTGAACATTCAAGTGAGGAAGATAATAATTGCGAATAGGAATATGGCTTTTAAATGTTACGCGTATCCATGGGCCTTCCGGTCAACTTTTCCAACATTTCATTATCATTTTTTCTCTAATTTACAGTAGACTATAGAATATTCTATAACACAAACTTAAATACAACAAAGTCAATACTATATACTTTTCCTATAATCGAGTACCAATTTGAATGGCTTCTCAACGTAATAAGCCGGTAGCTGTTCGGATGTTACCAATTACATGTACTTCTTAGATGCACTGAGTATTAATTTTTTTTCTTTTCTACAAATTTCATTCGTAGCAAGCTTCCAAATGAGATTTTGTAATTTCACATGGGAATGATGTAGAATGATTTGAAAAATAAAAAAAACAGGAGAGACCAGACTTATTGCTAAGACACAATATCTCGACAATTACTGGCCACATCGGTCCCAAATTTCATATAGGAATTAATTTGAATAATACTAACTAGTAATTCAAATTTCAGGTTTCTCCTTCGACCATTACTCATGTTGTACCACTTACAAAGCAATTTCAAGTGAAATAATGGAAATAGGACAATATCTTGAGAAGTTCGAGCGGAGCGTTGTGCTAATTCTCCTTGATTCAGATAGTATCGAGCCGAATATTTTGAAAAAAAAATCATTATGATCGGATGAATAGTGTTGGAGATATTGATCAAAATACTTTTATGAATGAAAGTATTTTCTATAATGACCATCCTATTGTGATCAATTTCTATACAGTTCCTTACAATGACAGATGGGAGCTTCATGCAAATTTTCAAGTCGATGTCTTCATTTGCTCAACAGTTAGAGTGCAGTAGGATTTTCAGTTAAAATCAAAATAATGACCATATCTATGATTTCTTGCCAGGGACGCTACATATTTTTTGATCTAATTTGATAGATACCATCATGACGAATATGCAGAAAACAAATCCATTCAATAGTTTGAATAGTTTGCGAGATATTGGCGAAAAATGATTTTCCAAAAAATCACTATTTCTCTAAAACGACTGGATCAATCGAGCTAAAATTTTACATAGACTTGGCCATCAATAGTACCGACTATCTGACGAAAATCCAGATTTTTTAAAATTTTTTAAGTCCTATATTCATTTAATTTTCTAAAAGTCGAAATCCAAAAACGACTGCGGATAGACAGACATTGTCTCGAAAATTCGTATTTTCACGTTTCAAACCGTTCTACATCATTTCCAGGCAAAATTGAAAAATATAAAAATCAAACAATTGCAAAGCTCCCTTTCGGGAACAAAAATTATGAATTTACAGTTGGTTCATAGCTTTAGGTATTTCATATTTCTCACAATTAGTACTAAAACCCCATTGTTGAAACCAGTGATGATTAGAATAATTTTTTTGTTTTCAAACAGCCACTCGGAAAGTTTTGGATGACACTGTATGTAAACACTGTATGTAATTCTCCTATCACTATTCCACAGAGCAATCATTCAGACTTTATTCAAAAACTAGAACTAAAGATGAATCTTCATCTTTTTAACGATGAAGCATAAGCATTTTTAAGAACCGTCATTCAGAAAAGAAATATTTTTCAGACCTTATCTTCCAAGATATCTTGTTCATCACAAAGCGAGGGATATGCAGGAGATAATTGTAACCCTAATCTTTCTAAATATGAGATGAACAAGAGCCTTCGGAGACACGATATTACACAAAATAAGCTTATACGAGTAAGAAAGAGACAAACTGAGTAATCACCTTTTTTTTCCATTAATGTTACGGGATGGAATTTGAATTTTATTCTCAGTATTTTTCCATTCCTGTGTTCTTTGATCATTCAACTCATAAGCATTAATGATGTAAAATTGTTATTTTATTATTTTGCAGAATCTCGAAAAGCTTTGAATGAGACTGTGACTAATCTCGTGGGGAAATCTTCGAAATCGTTCAGAACAATTGACCATCAAAATCCAATGACAGATGCCAAAATTTCAGTGTCACGTCACTCTGGACATTCATCGACCATATTATCAGCAACTTCCGATCTAAATCACTCACCATGTGAACCACACAAAGAGAACTCCAGTATTGATTCAGAGATGAAAAATTCAGAAATGATAAAAGTGCAGGACTATCAATTGTTAGTCAGTGACATCAATTGTTCATCAAGTGCATCGGTTCAGAATCCAACGACCAGTACAGTGAAAGGATCTCGTAATGGACCTGCAGCAATGAATCGATCGAAGACTACAGGAAAGGACTTGACGAGCAGAAAGAATGAGCAAGAGACTTTATGCAGTACATCTTCAATTTCAGATACTTCCTCACATTTCTCGACCTCTTTGGCAGCGGCTTCAAAGGAGAAATCCTCACACAATAAATTAAAAAAGAACAGAGAGCTGAAAGATCAAAAGAGAGAGATCAAAGGAGTGACCGTAAAGGAATTTCTCCCACCTCAAAACAATGAGAAGATTATTTCATGAAATCCAAACGTACAGAAATCTAAGAATGATGAAAAGACCATGAGGACAAATTTGATTTTTAACAGTGCTGAAAAGGAGAATTTAAATACCATTCCTTCAGATTTAATAATCTCACTAGCTGCAAGACCAACATTGCCACCCGTATCAAATGAAGTAATTCCACGTGAAAACTCAAATACAGCGGTAGAAAGTAATAATTATGGAACGATTGGGAATGAGATTGAAGATATAAAAGAAAACAACTATCAGAAATCTTGCGAACCGAAGTCCATTCTAAAAGATGCAGAAAAACTTTCAAAAATATCTCCGTTATCTGATCCAGAACGAAGTAGTAAAACATATCTTGCAGAAGAATTTCTGCCATCAGAAATCAATGAGTTTTGTTCTCGAAGTCCAGATATACAAGGATCCGAGAATCATATGAAAAAAAAACTTCCCTCATAATTGGTAAAAAGATTGTCGGGAGAAAATTGGTTTTTGAGAGTGACAAGAAAGAAAAAATCGATATCCTTCTTCCAGATCCGTATACTGAATTGGATGCATCAAACATAGTGCATAGTGCTGGTCCTGATGGGCAGATCTCACAGAAAAACTCAAACTCAAAAGTAGATCATTGTCACCATGAGAAAAATTTGGCAACAAATGAAGAGCGATCCCGATCACCACGAAATGATAAGACCCAATGTTTATCCGACTTACAGCGCCAAGAAATTCAAGATGGTACAGATGTTGGAAATGAGTCATTTCGAAGGAAAAGCAATAACAAAATTATGTAGTGAAACTGTATATTATCCCTTGGGCTATTTTACTCGGTCAACCTTAGATATTTTTAAGGCATAAATTACTTAGAAAGCGGGATGCTATATGCTATCCATCGACTTTACGGACCTCTATATGAGGGAAATAATTAAATAATTATGAATGCATAAATTAAAAAATTCGGAGGGACACGGGCTCGAACACAATTGGGGTATGATCCCACATCTTCTGTTTGCCGGACAGGTGCTCTGCCAATTGAGCTGTTATGGCCTCCGCATCTCCGAATTTCAGAACTTGTGCATATCGTCTCACTATCCCCACTCCCCCCTGTAGCGCCTCGCTACATCCACACTCACGTGTCAATACACGGACACAACAGCGCGTGCAGTTGAGACGACTGGACATCAGTGACATCATCGCTCTCCGTCACGCGCCAATAAAATGTATACTTCTCACTCGCACCTATTTTAACGCGTATCCGAATTCTCGCTTTTTGCGAATATTATATTGAGTCCGGCACTAACCGCCTATTACTCAACAAGTCGACCACCTGACTTACTTTTCACTTTTGTATATATATTTCTAGATGCGATTGAATAAACGACAATTAAGACAACTAATTGTTTAGTAGTGGATTGATTAAACTTCCCGACAACACCTGGATCCCTACATGATTCCCGTCTCTTACCCGGGCGGCCCGGGTTCGTTTCCCGGTATCGGAACCAATGTAGGGATCGAGGTGTTGTCGGGAAGTTTAATCAGTCCACTACTAAACAATTAGTTGTCTTAATTATCGTTTATTCAATCGCGTCTAGAAATATATATACAAAAGTGAAAAGCAAGTCAGGTGGCCGACTTGTTGAGTAATAGGCGGTTAGCGCCGGACTCAATATAATATTCGCAAAAAGCGAGAATTCGGATACGCGTTACAATAGGTGCGAGTGAGAAGTATACATTTTATTGGCGCGTGACAGAGAGCGATGATGTCACTGATGTCTAGTCGTCTCAACTGCACGCGTTGTTGTGTCCGTGTATTAACACGTGAGTGAGGATGTAGCGAGGCGCTACACCCCCACCCTTCCCGTTTAAAGCCATACTGAATTATCACAATCAAAGACATTTTAAAATGTCTTTGATTGTGATGTAGTCAAACTAATTTGGAAATGTTTACAGGGTGTGATGGAAGCAGAGAAGAGCACGGGGGGAGATCACATTATTGAAGAGAACCATTGCACATGAGTGTGAAAAATTTCAGGAAATTGTGGAACAGACACCTTGTTTATCAACATCCGTTCTGAAAACGACACAGGAACTTCCAAAACCCACAAAGACTCAGGAATGGCAGTCCGCAAGAAAAGATGATGAGGTCGAATCAAACGCAAAAAGTGAGAAAATTATCTTTTGTCATAGTACACAGGGTAGACAGTCCAGCGAAAATTCTCTTAACTCGCTGAAAAATAAATGTTTGACAATAGAACAAACTTTGGGAGCATTTGGAAGAGGAAAGAAAATCGTCTATGAAGGAATTGAAAGCAAAAGTCTCGTATGCAAACTGGTTGGCATTGGCAAAACCAACCTTAACATCGGTTTAATTATTCAATCGCCGAAGGGCTGGTGAAGTCGAACGAATTTCATTAGAAAACTTTGAAAAATAAGGAATTCCGGATTTTGATAAAGATTTATTCATGGCGTTAGATGCAAAGGCGCAAAAAATTGGGAAAACGTATTCACGATTCGTAATCCGCGGAAAACTGAATCGTATCGTGCCTGTTTTACTTACAAATACGCTCTTAGAATCCATGACACTCCTCACTGAATTGAGAACAACTGTTGGCATATCAGAAGACAATCCGTACTTATTTGGTCTTCGACATGGTGCTGATAAAGATCGATGGGAGTGGTTGAGGGCGTATGAATTGATGCGTAACTTTTCAATTGAATGTGGGGCTGAAGCCCCAGAAACCCTTCGAGGGACTAAGTTACGCAAACACATTGCTACACAATATATATTACTTAATCTGAACTCTGATGAAGTGTCTGATTTGGCAAATTTCATGGGTCATCATGAAAAAATCCATCTGGAGCATTATAGACAGCCCATTGAAGCTCGTGATATTCTGCAAGTTTCAAAATTATTAGAAAAAGCCAAGGAATTAGGAAAAGTCAAGGAATACAGACTGATGGGAATGTTGATGATGACTCTTCTGATGATGAAGCTACATCAACCAGTAGCAATAACTACAACCCTAGGAAAAGAAAAACAACGACACCTGTCGATGAACCTCATCAATCGTTTGAGGAATCAGTTGTCAGTCATCAAAGTAAGCGAAAAAAACCAAATGGAGTTTCAAGTACTAAGTCCAAAGAAAATTATCCGAGTGCTGAGGATGGAGTTCGAAAAAGAGCTTCGAAAAGAGTACTCACGAGTACAGCCGAGGGGTGCAATCGTACAGGTGAAGGTAACAAGAAAAGGAGATCAACATCTCATTATGGGCGTGTCAAACGTAGAAGATGGACTTCATCTGAAGTAAATACGGCAACAGCACTCTATTCCGGGTATTTCAATGAAAATCGTTACCCATCCTTACATGAAATTGCCGAAGACATTTCTAAGAATGCAGAATTGAAGAATCGTACACCAGCATAAGTTAAGGCATGGATCAGTAATATAAAATGACTTCTTTCAGTTAATTATTCAGCTAGTTATTTCGTTTCATGACATAATTTAATTTCAAGAGTATTAAAGTTGTTGTTTCAGCTATCTAATCATATAAGATTCATATATTTAACATTATTACCTCAGTATATTTTTCAAGAATGAATAATTGTTACTGAGAAGAAATAGATGGTATAAAGTGGTCTAAGTCATGGTTAAAATATAAATAATTGATGGTAAAACTGAGAAATGATGGGAGTTTTTAAGTAAGTTTATAAGTATAACTTGAGAACACAATTGAGGATAAGGAACATTGTGATACATATCGTGATTTTGACTAATCTTTGGTAAATGTTATGATTCATAAGATAGTTCTCAAAATTTATTAATTTGTGTATGAAAAAAAGTCAGTTGAACTGATTTCATTTACATGCATTCAATAATGGGTGCAGATGAGATTCGTTTCTTTTTGTTTTCTATGCACTGATAATAATCTCCGGATATTTATTAAACTGTTCACAAACATCTATTTAAATTGGCATATTATTCAAAAAAGTATAATTATTTGGGGAATTGATTCCACATAAGGATAAATATATGGCCTCTTTTTGATGATGCGAAACAATGTGATAAATGCTTTATGATGAATATGTGACTTGCGTTACGATTAGTAGAGGCCGGCAAACTTGGCGATTTATAACATAATTTGGAAGACTATTTTATTTGCTCATAAAGAGAGGAGAGAATCTACATTTGTTTCATTGCTTTAAAATATTGATGGAACTTTTTGAATATAGGATATGACTTATCAAAAATATCCATGCTGATGAAAAACCTTGTAATAGAAAAACTACTGGATAATTATAATTTTCAGATGAAAATGAAAATTAACCGAACTTATAATTGTTTTGACTTACAACGAGAACCATAATACATTCCCCAGAATTGATGATAAGTTAATTGTTACTGGTATTATTAACGTTATAATATCTGTCTTAGGTTTCATGTGTTTTTTGGTCAATCAGAAAAAAGTATTGTAGTATAATTTCCAACTGTTGACCCACATTACCACCAAAATGCTGGCAAACAGAAATTATGTGAAATTTCTTGACTGTATCAGTTCAGTCCGAATATTTCATAAGAATCAATATTTTCCTTCATTGCGTTTATCTGCGTTAGGAATAAGTTTTCTCTCATGTTCATTATGACTCCTAGTTGAACTGTATTCAAAAATAAATTTTATGAAGACAGATAATAAAAGATGGCTAAGGAATTAGTCCCAGGACCAGATATTATTCAGGTGAGAACCCTATGGGAATAACTACAGGAAGTATATCGAATTATTATTTGGTTTCATTCATTCGTATACATACTTGATAATACATCCACCATTAGATGAACCGCGAGATCGTTTGTAGTAAAAAAATAAACTATACATTTTTGACCTGGAGTTCCTATAAAATAATCGTGATGCATCTTTCAATTCAATTGGATTTTAATTCCGATAAATTTTAAGCAACTATAAAATATTCCATTCTACGGGACCAATCAAGTCACAGTTGAACCTGCTTGTCCTCTGCTTTCAAAAGAGTGTTATTTACTATGAATTATTCTTTATTGACTCAGTGAAAAATGTTGTTACGATATACGAATGCATTTATCCTTGATTATAAAAATCAACGACTTTGAATGCATTGTTCACTAAGCGCATAAAACAGGCTAGTATTGACGCATCTAAAATAACACTCAGCATAGAAGACTATTTTCGAGGAGAAAAATTTTTTGATGAAAAATTACGTATCATACGATCAAGATGAAAAATCATCCAGCTTTGTATCCGGTGATGGTGCACAAAATCAAGCTCATTTACGAAATACATTACAGAAATTACTAATCCTGTTGATTAGGGCTTCTATATTGGCTTCTGTACCGGCTTAGTATAGACATGAGAGATGGGCATTTATATATCTCCCATATGTCTTGCCTTATTCACATCCACGCCCAGGCTTAGAATTCCTTGAAATTATTAAATTGAAGAATTGCGTTTGGAATGAAGCGTCCTATTCGTAGATTTTTTAGGACCGTCCTGGGGATCGCCGCAGGTGCTGGAACTGGCCATAACTTACCCTAAATGTGCCGGAACACGTCCAAAACCTTATATATAAATATATTTCCGAAAAATATCATCTGATATTTTTCGGAATAACAGACTCATTTGGTCTTTAGTATATACTGCTCGATGGATTCGAGAGCCAAAATGAGTGAAGATTGTGGCATATAATAATTTTTCAAGATAGTTTTTCTCTTCCACAAATGATGTCTTATGTCACATTGATGCCACGTCTACGTGAAAAACGTCCCGTTCCAGACCCAAACACTTCCAGTCTTCTAATTATAAATGGATCATCTTTCCGTTTTCACAAAAATTATTGAACTTCAACATCTACATACAAAAACATTGAATCGAACTCTGGCGTCTAAACACGGTCTTAATGCTATGATCTGGCGCTCCTTTTGCCCAGAGATAGTTGATTTATCGTTCATAAAACGGATTTACTGCGTAGAAAACTGAATAATAATTGAAAATTTAATAATAATTTAATGGAAAGCGAAATATAAGAGTGTAAGAATGGACATAAGAATATGCTCCTGCGCAGAGATAGACGTCGCCGCAAATAAAAATCGCTAGCTCATTCTTCATGATGACAAAGGGAATTAAAAATCGATATCTACACATAATTTTCCAGTGGATAAATGGTAAATTTGATTGCGTATTGTTAATCGTGAAAACTACTCTCAACATGAGTGTCCGGTAAATTGGTCTCTCACGGTATTATTCCAAGCCCAACGGAAATGTATATATAAATGATAAAAAGCATTGCACCAGCCTTGTATGTACATTGGAAATGTACGTATATATCTTATATCATACAGATCCAGGCCCAGTCCTGCAATAAGGCCATTCCTAAAAATACTAAAATTCCCGGACCGGGTTTGGAATTGGGCTTTCTGTTCGTTGATTTTCCAGGACCGGCCTGGAAGTCACGAAGTGTCCTGGGACTAGCCATGTTCTGCCTAGAATGTCCGAGAATTCGTTCAAAGCACTATATGTGTAAATATATATATCCTAAAAATTAATTACAGCTACCGTGAGTTAAATTAAATTGACCATTATTATTTCCATTGTTTCTTTCTTGTGGATTTCCGAATCAAAAGAATTCTTCAATGTCTAATAATGATTATATTATATGCATTTAAACCCAAATATTTGTCAAATGAACAGACCTTCCGTCGTAACTATCATTATTATATTCAGGGAGATTCCCAATTGTACTTCAAATATTATTTTTATTTAATAGAATCATTGTGCTTCAATGAGTCATTCAATTCAGGAATTGAAATCTTTTATAATTATTACTCCGTGTGAAAGAAATTCTTTCCCTCATTAGTACTTTGAATTCTTTAAACTCAGAAGTAAATATTTCTAATAATTATTGATTACTAGGGGGCTTCGGCCCCTGCTCGCTTCGCTCGCCAACCCCCGGGGGGCTTCGCCCTCCGCTCGCTTCGCTCGCTCCCCCCCNCCCCCAGTGTTGCTAAAAGAGAAGAGGTCAGGATGTATCTGAGGTTAGGAATAATTTTCTATTAAATATAAATCTGAAATATATAAATAGAATAACAACATGGTGAACTTCATGAGATGTATATAGTTATACACGACTTTATATATGAGATTAAGCCATGAGAACTATATTCGTGAATCTGTACAATTAATTTTCAGAACAGTGACATTGAATTTCATTAAAACCTGTTAAGAACAACTAAAATGGTAGTTATTATAGCTAACTACGATTTCAGTTATCTGAGGCCCTTAACCCATACTCTCTTTGAAAATCCAGACGGAAAATACAAAAGAGAGTAGGTATTGACTCGAAATAAAAGCATTTTCCATTGAAGTGGGACTGGTCATCACTCGGTCATCAATCTTGCATCAGGGGAGAGTTCTGAAAAAGAGAATAAGTTTGGCAGAATCAAGCTCAAATGGAAAGGATTGAAAGAAAAAAATCAAAGAAAAAATGACCAAGTAATGTTGATGTCTATTATGTTGTTGCTACTCTATCGTTGTCCTTTGTTGCTTCGTTCGCGATTATTCATCCTCTGATTCAATTATTATATATAATTATGTATCTTAGGGTCGGGGTTGGTCCGAGAAAACTGATCTGTGGTCCTTCATATACATGCCATCCAAATATAATTGGAGGATCACCAACAAAATAACCTTCCATCCAATGTTCATATTGAGTTGGCATCAAGGGCACAGCATTTATTATATGTATGAACTGTTAAACAATGTTACAATTCATACAACTATACTTTGATCAGCTTTATTGCTTTTATCTTATTTAGCTACTAACTTGAGTTGAAGAACGCCATAAATGAGCCATTACTTTCACATCATAAATTTTAACTTTCAAATAGTTTTTTCTTCGATCGAATATCCATTGACCAGAATGATTCCATTTACTGGTTTTCTATTCACAAATCTGAGTACACGTAGTACTGCTATAGTTCCTGTTAAACTAAAGAGAATTTTTATTAATATAATTCTTTTTATTTCGATAAAACCTATCATATGTCTTTTATTTGATATACTTTCTAGGAACTCCTTCTTGAATGTTTGTAATTGTGCAAGGATATTCCAAGTGCAGTTCCATGCTGTTATTTTATTTACTATTAATTTGTACTTCGAAAAACAGTAGATGAAAGTGTCTATTCGATAACTGTGAACAAAAAAATTTTTCAAAACTTAAATTTTCCGCTCTTCAATATTGATTCAATTATGTATGTCGACATATACGTAGAAAAGAATGCTATATTCAATACTATCGATATGCAATATGATATGCAAACAGTATAACTGATATTTACACTATGACTGTTATTATTTCGAAAAAATTTCTGTTGCCTTTATATTCATAGTACTTTGAAGCAAAATTTGATTAATTCACTTACAAATTCTCACAATTTCCAATAATTAATTTGAACGAATGTATCATTCTTCTTTTTGAAGAACAAATTTTTCGTTTCGTGTTAGGTGTATATAAGTTCTGTTGAGTTGATCTTTATACACGACCCAGCATTCATATTAATTGACGGTAGGGTCGTCAAAAATTTCGTTGTCTTGTAATACAATGTGATTTCATTGGACATGCGCGTTCAATTATCAAGATCTATAGTAGAAATAGTAGAAGATATCCTTTTTTTAAATTGCCAAATAGAAAATTTAATTATTCATGACTATAATGAGTAACCGCATATCATTACTTGGTCGTCAATTAGTATGTTAATCATTTAAAAAATGTCAATTTTGTTTCTGTCATCTTCATATAGGATTATTTTGTAACGAATTTCACCAGAACGTAACAAAAAAGCATAACATCGTTTTTGATTAAAGATATAAAACCCCAGAGACATGTCAGGTATCCCAATCAGTCTGTGAAATCAATTAGAAATTTCAATTAATTGATGTGTAAATAATATGATTATCCTTAAATTACCGCATTGGGATTCTTTCTTGAATATTTTCAACCGGCGAGGGATAATCAATGTTAGTACTCATCATTTTGAACATGTGAGTACTCATCATTTTGGTGTCTCTCGCCTAAGCAATGAACAAAAAATCACATTTGAATAATTATTTCTGAATGATAGAATCTACAATTGTAGTATACGTTGTGTGTATAGTTACAATAAAAGCTCGAACCTTTGCCTTTCTTAANTTATATTATTGTCACTAAAATCAGTTCCATATACAGCCTCTACTATGTCTTCACATAACATGCTGTCAGGAACTGTTACTTCGTCAATCTTCCCATCTCCAATGTCAAGAAGCCATTGGCTGAAGACTTGAGAATCAGCACGCATATTAAATTTTAGAGTAAAATGTTTCATTAAATTCCAATAATTGTGTTTCGTTATTGAAGCGTTAACAATTTGTTTTCTTCCGGCATGTTTTATAATGGGTAAAACTTGTCTGAAGTCACCTCCAAACAGGAAACATTTGCCTCCGAAAGGAGCTTCTATTTTCATTAAATCTCTAAGGGTAACATCGATCATTTTCAAAAAGATGCTAGGAATCATCGAAGCTTCATCCCAGATAATTACATCAGCTTCTGACAAATGGATTTTAGTCCGTTTTGGGAGATAGATTGTACTAATATTTTCATCACTTTCTGGAAAGTGAATTGGCAATTTGAAGAATCGATGAGCCGTCCTTCCATTAGGTAGTAAAATGGCTGCTATGCCTGTCCAGGCTACGGATACTATATTTTTTTCCAAGCTTCGCCAATGATGGTATAAGCATTTATACAAGAATGTTTTCCCCGTTCCTCCAGGTCCGTCAACGAAAAATGTTTTTGTGTTGTCGTTCATATGTGATACTATTGCTTGCAATACTTTTGATTGGTCATGATTCAACTTCGATTTCATATCTTCGGCTATCAATGCATGGTCACTGATAGTATGATGATCATCCAATTCATTGAATGATGAATTCACATCATTCTCTGTAAACCCAAATGCTACCAGGGATTTGTCTTCGCTATTTAATAACCTCTTAATGTCCATTAACACTTCGTGTTCTGTACATTGATCGCATAAGAAGCTTTTATATTTATTCCGTAGGCCCATAACATCAATGGTGTCACAGGTCAGTAACAAATAAGCGAAAAAACTTCGCAAAGGCTTCGGCATCATGGTCCCACAACATTCATTCAACATATCTTCAATATGCTTGGGGCTGGTAATAAATCCCAAATCATATGCAGCTTCACGAAATGATGTATAGATTGTTTCGTTGACAGTTCTTAAAGCTTCAAAAGATGTGGCACCAGTTCNTCTCCATCGTACGCTCTTATATTATCTTCCCAGCGTTTCATATGATTGAAAAGCATTCGATCAAATGCTTTTTTCATGAAAGAAATTTTCAATTATTTAACTATATATGATAAAGTTAACTATATGATAGTCACGTAAGTGCCAAACGTCTGGGAGTTACGCGTCTTTGTTATAGCTAACAATGTAATGAAGAGACTTATAATCATCAATTTCCATTCTCATTGAGTTAGTTGATTCATTTTCCATTGTCATTAATACTCTATCCCTGTAAAATTTTCATAAATATATATATTCATATGCATAAACTGAGTAATGTAGGCAGATCTACATTAGTACCTCTATTAAAAACTTCTTTGTAAACGATATTTTTTATGCATTTTTCATTTCCTGTACTATTACCGACAATTTTGATTTTTAATCCGGAGATCGATCTGCATCTCGAAAGAGCTACATATAACTGTCCGTGGCTGAATACAGGTGAGGTGGAATTTATATAAAATCCAACATTGTCAAAAGATTGTCCTTGAGATTTATTGATTGTCATGGCAAAAGCTAATCGAACTGGGAATTGGGTGCGATGCAGAATGAATGGCAATTCTGTATTATCTTTTGTATTTAGTGTTATTTTCGGGATTATAGCAGGATCACCACGTTTATCTCCCGTTAGTACGGTACAGTAGAGGACATTTCTCGTCACTTTTCGGACAATTAATCTAGTCCCATTACAGAGCCGGTCTGCTATACATATGTTTCGTATTAACATGACGACGACGCCAATTTTCAATTTCAAGAGGAACGGAGGTAATCCTGAGATGTGCAAATTGTTCAGGTATTCCGGTTGAAAGCGTAGCATGACATCGTCACCATCGACTGCATCACTGTCACTTGATGTTGCTGTGTCATAACCAGTGGATTCTAGTACATCTCTAGGAAATTGTTTCAGTACTTGCTCATTTAACATATTAACTTGTTCATTCAAAGGGGCTAAGAGAACACATTGAGTTATATTATTGTCACTAAAATCAGTTCCATATACAGCCTCTACTATGTCTTCACATAACATGCTGTCAGGAACTGTTACTTCGTCAATCTTCCCATCTCCAATGTCAAGAAGCCATTGGCTGAAGACTTGAGAATCAGCACGCATATTAAGTTTTAGAGTAAAATGTTTCATTAAATTCCAATAATTGTGTTTCGTTATTGAAGCGTTAACAATTTGTTTTCTTCCGGCACGTTTTATAATGGGTAAAACTTGTCTGAAGTCACCTCCAAACAGGAAACATTTGCCTCCGAAAGGAGCTTCTGTTTTCATTAAATCTCTAAGGGTAACATCGATCATTTTCAAAAAGATGCTAGGAATCATCGAAGCTTCATCCCAGATAATTACATCAGCTTCTGACAAATGGATTTTAGTCCGTTTTGGGAGATAGATTGTACTAATATTTTCATCACTTTCTGGAAAGTGAATTGGCAATTTGAAGAATCGATGAGCCGTCCTTCCATTAGGTAGTAAAATGGCTGCTATGCCTGTCCAGGCTACGGATACTATATTTTTTTCCAAGCTTCGCCAATGATGGTATAAGCATTTATACAAGAATGTTTTCCCCGTTCCTCCAGGTCCGTCAACGAAAAATGTTTTTGTGTTGTCGTTCATATGTGATACTATTGCTTGCAATACTTTTGATTGGTCATGATTCAACTTCGATTTCATATCTTCGGCTATCAATGCATGGTCACTGATAGTATGATGATCATCCAATTCATTGAATGATGAATTCACATCATTCTCTGTAAACCCAAATGCTACCAGGGATTTGTCTTCGCTATTTAATAACCTCTTAATGTCCATTAACACTTCGTGTTCTGTACATTGATCGCATAAGAAGCTTTTATATTTATTCCGTAGGCCCATAACATCAATGGTGTCACAGGTCAGTAACAAATAAGCGAAAAAACTTCGCAAAGGCTTCGGCATCATGGTCCCACAACATTCATTCAACATATCTTCAATATGCTTGGGGCTGGTAATAAATCCCAAATCATATGCAGCTTCACGAAATGATGTATAGATTGTTTCGTTGACAGTTCTTAAAGCTTCAAAAGATGTGGCACCAGTTCTGTGTTGCAATAACATTAAAAAAAAAACGTTCTACATCTTTTGGCGAAACAGAATACATTCTAGTCACTACTTTTTCAGTCTCGCGTTTACGCTTCTGCCAACAATGGCTAGTTTGATTTCATATAGAATGTAATGGGATTTGTGCATGTTTACATTTTCGGGCAGATTCATCATTTCGATTCAATTCAAAATAAGCTGTCAATTTGGTGATATGTTGATTGGAATTAACCGCCTTGTCTTCATGGCCCTCTTCAAACTGAATATATTGTTGANTCAGGTATTCCGGTTGAAAGCGTAGCATGACATCGTCACCATCGACTGCATCACTGTCACTTGATGTTGCTGTGTCATAACCAGTGGATTCTAGTACATCTCTAGGAAATTGTTTCAGTACTTGCTCATTTAACATATTAACTTGTTCATTCAAAGGGGNCCCGGAAGATAAACTGGCAATCTTATAACAGTATGACTCATTCCGTGCGTTGGATGTTCTAATAACCTCCAAGCAGCTTCCATTGAACTCACCCATCGACTATTAACATATTCATCAATCTCATTCTTCACTAAGCAATCGGTTTGAAACTGCACACGTAAGCGATCATGTGGTTTATTGATGTATTTATAGAGGTATTTTATCGCCATGATGGAGCCACAGTACTCTACATTGATATGACAATTATATTTGGCGAGTAAATACGGATTGTGTGGTACGACCATTAAATTATCTACACAGACAAATCTCTTCTGCACTTTGCGTGGATATAAATAACATTTCTTCCTGTTATCCGATCGTTTATACAACGGAAATCCATCACTTTCGATTTTTGTTTCTGGAACGAATTGTTTTGGGAATTTTTTAGAACATTTGCGTTCTTCATCATTTCAACATGGCGTTCGAGTACTATGTGGACCATGTAACATATGTTTCATGACCTTTCTTACATAATATAAAAATGCAATCTGCATGTGGCAATCCTCGTTTTTGAAATTCAATAGTATATGTGAATCCCAAAACATCACCAAATACTTGGCCAGAACTAATTTCTTTAAGTAACGAAGTCAATTTTACGAAAAAAATTCGATTAACGATATGCGGAATATCCGAAACAGTTCGATCTCTCGGCTCAAGTTCTAGATAACTTATTTATTTCATCCCATTTTGGATTAGCCGTGAAAGTGATGAATAAATCTGACTGGCCTACTGTTCGTGACATTGCCATTGCATCTTGATAATGCTGAAATTTCGCTCTTGGTCCACCATCAAATGATGAAGGAAGTATAACAGCATGTCCGAGTCGTACATGATCTGAAGTATTTGCTGCATTTCGTTCTACATGATCCGTCAGACTTTGCAATGTTTCTCGCCGAAATTGATGGGGATTTGATCGAAAATAATTTAATCGATTCCATTCATTAACGATGTAAGCATGAAGAATATATTGCTGNCCTTTGCATTCGTCATCGTCATTCGAACCAAGGGGACCTTGGAAAAAATACTGAAAAAATACTGAAAATACTGAAAAAATCCTGAAAATACTGAAAAAATACTGATAATACTGAAAAAATACTGAAAAAATACTGAAAATACTGAAAAAATACTGAAAATTTCAGCGTTAGCTAAATTTGAATTTTATTATACAGAGAGATTGATCAATTAATTCAATTTATTTTGTAAAATCTCATTCAAGGTTAGAGTCAAGTCCTCAATGATTAAGTTTGTTCATCANAAAACATCATTGGCTCTTCATGCTGAGATAATTTATGCATTGTTTGACCTTGAATTGAATTTTTTAGAAAAACTTTGAATTCAATATTTTGTGGCACATTCCCTTCTTTGCCAGTTATTAAAACTGCTCCTACTTCATTCCTCGCACCAAGCCCATAAGGTAAATCGTATCGATTCTGTTGATTAACAACAGATGAGGATTGCAAAAAATGAATGACNAAATTTGAATTTTATTATACAGAGAGATTGATCAATTAATTCAATTTATTTTGTAAAATCTCATTCAAGGTTAGAGTCAAGTCCTCAATGATTAAGTTTGTTCATCATTCTTACGTTAAAGTCAGAGAACAGATGAAAAGAACATAATGAATTATTAATATTTTTTTTGTGTTTTTTTTTTTAAATCAAATTTTGATTCAAAAGGAACTCAAAGGCATTTNTAAGGTAAATCGTATCGATTCTGTTGATTAACAACAGATGAGGATTGCAAAAAATGAATGACTGATTGTCGATGTGGCTTTTGTTTACATCGNGTTTGTTCATCATTCTTACGTTAAAGTCAGAGAACAGATGAAAAGAACATAATGAATTATTAATATTTTTTTTGTGTTTTTTTTTTTNGTTTACATCGTTCAAATAGAGTTTGATATAATTTGACGTAGTTATTAGTTGACATAATATTATTGATCTTTTTTAAAAGCCTCGAATTTCCCATCTCAAATTGTCTCAATTTTATTGCTTCGTTCGGTTCACATAAATAAATTTTAGCGTTTCGAGGAGGCATCTTATTGGTTAGGATAAGACTTGTTGTGACCCACGCGTTGACACGTCCATCAATTTTCGTACTCCCAACTACATGATGATTGACTTCTTCTTTGGGAGAAAATGAGGCCATAGCGAAAGCANATAAGGAATGAAAATAAATATTTGAATGGAATGATTCAATCAATTTGAATCATTAAATACCCATTGTTCTCAGAACTTGTAAAATCAGACGAAAAATTTATTGGATTAAAGTTAAAAATGCACGTTAAACAAAAATCTGTCTTTCTTTTTATTTCTGGATTACCTAAAAAGCACCCACCATTCCCAGCTGTTATCTTAACGGACAAGCTAAAACAGGTGAATTCAATACTCATATTTCCGGATTTATTCAAGGTAAGTCTGTGAAATCATGACGTAAGAATTGCATATCGTTATCACTTGTGGGAGGGTGATTTTAATACTAACTGCTTCCAAGGCGGTATTCAGCGGGATCTGCTCTTGTTTGATGGGATTTTTTGTGTTGTAAGGATATTTTCCCGGGTTGTTCACCCAGGAAAAATCCAAAATACTNGACGGAAATGAATTCCTCGTGCACTATTCGCCAGAAACAACCGACGTAATTTATTCGGAAAAATGGGTGGATCCTTCAAGACAATTTGCCCGTTATGATAACAATTGTGCAAAACTCTACCCTTCTCCAAGTGGAATGATAATGCTCCACAAAACTCACATTCATGATCTAAGGCGCCTATATTGAACAATTCTACATTTTCGGACCAATTTTCTCCAAAGTACCCATCTTTTCTTTGTTCATTGTTTTTCCTGCGAAGCTTATTTTTTCTTCGTCTATAACANGGAGTTTCCGAGCTACTTGCGATTCAGCCGGGACTCCTCAGAGCCGGGGACGTGGAGAGGCTGATCTNTTTCCCTACTAAATGGGATTCATCTTTCCTCCCGAGGGTCTCTCGACTCCTCCGGCATGCTTCCTCTCTCCAAGTATTTCTACTCGGGGGAGTTTCCGNTAACAATTGTGCAAAACTCTACCCTTCTCCAAGTGGAATGATAATGCTCCACAAAACTCACATTCATGATCTAAGGCGCCTATATTGAACAATTCTACATTTTCGGACCAATTTTCTCCAAAGTACCCATCTTTTCTTTGTTCATTGTTTTTCCTGCGAAGCTTATTTTTTCTTCGTCTATAACATTTTTGATTNTTCCCTACTAAATGGGATTCATCTTTCCTCCCGAGGGTCTCTCGACTCCTCCGGCATGCTTCCTCTCTCCAAGTATTTCTACTCGGGGGAGTTTCCGAGCTACTTGCGATTCAGCCGGGACTCCTCAGAGCCGGGGACGTGGAGAGGCTGATCTGACCAGGGTAGAACTACGTTACCCACGCTATGACCACCCACTCTCTCTACCACCAGTTACCGCTTTGGTCATCACGCGTCACTGCCTCCGGGTAGTACTAGACCGTCGGCGTATGGTCGGACCNTATTTTTTCTTCGTCTATAACATTCTTGATTAATTTTTTTAATTGTTCCCGGCTTTCGATTCCTGAATCGCTTGTGACGATTTCGGTTTGCCTCCTTTCCTATCTTGCCCTGTTTTTTTAATTTCGAGCTAATTCCATCATCATACAATGAACGCTCACCTTCTGTTATCTGGGGTTCTGAAACACTTGTTTCACCTTTCCTTTTCCTCCTCAAAAAAGATCGCTGAAGAATTCTGTCCCGATGACGTACATAATAATTACGATTGTTCGGTCGACGGTTTTTGTTTCGCAGATCCTGATCAGATTTTTCATTTGAATTTCCTATCCTTGATTTTTTTAATCTCGGACAAATTTTCTCAGCCTCATACAAACCCTCTCCTGACAAGGAGATTTTTGAAACAATTATTTCATATTTTCTTTTCCCCCTCAAGGAAGACCGCTGAAGAATTCTCTCTCTATTACGCACATAGTAATTACGATTGCGCTGAAGAATTCTCTCTCTATTACACATATAATAATTATGATTCCGCGTTGAAATATTCATTTTTTTCTCTTGCAAATGTTCCTCAGATTCTTCATTTTCGGACGTAGAAGAAGATGAACTTTTCTCACTCTTCTCATTCATTCCTCCAGCTCTCAGAGACAGGGGAATTTTTATGTGGACCTGTTTTTCAGCAAAAAATGAAAAAGATCCTTATAAAAATTCCACTTCACCACAAAACCAAACATTTTACACGATTACCAAACGCATTTTCTTCCAAAGATCTGACAGTCCAAAAAATCCGCGAGTTAACCCCACGATTCTCACTTGTATATCCCCAATCGCAAATATTTTCACTAAAACTTATTCCCTAATATTTCCCTAATATTTTCACTAAAATAACAAACGGGTCTACAGAAACAAATTCACCTCACCTGAATTCACAACCTGATCGTCAAACGTGTCACTTCAATTCACAAACTGGCACTGGATAATTCCTCTTAACTACTGAAGTCCCAAAATCGA
>NW_021680876.1:29002-33649 GCF_001412515.2 Diachasma alloeum | reverse complement strand
CTCCAGACCTCCAGGGGTCGCGGTTTCACCCATAACCGCTATGCCTTACGTCTTTCATTGGTTTGTGGTTTATCTCACCTAGTCCCGGCTTTTTTCAGCCGCTTCTAGGTGTGACTACTTATCTCTCTTCAACAATTTTGAGAGTGCACTTATCTTTTTAAGGGGATTTCAACCCGTAACGAGAAAATCTCGTTACATACCTCCCTCCTTAAGAGAGGTTTCGACCCGAAACTTAGACGTTTCAAGCAAAAACTCTCCAGGAGCAACTATTCCTCTCCTTCCGACTTTTCAGTCGGGGGGTTCTCCAAAGCTTCCCTATAGGGCTTCATGTCCACTATAGCACAGTCTTTGGTATTACGACCCGCCATATCAGAAACTTGGTAAAAGTTTCTGGAGTGTTTCTCGGTCACCACGAAAGGTCCATTCGTTCAATGGTTCAACGGTTTGTTCAAGGACGCTGAACGATGCTTTGCAGCACTCGACAGCTCATGGCCGCGAACTAGCACCAGTTCGCCGACCTCGAATTCACCTTTACTTGTTTCATCGCCTGATTGATAAACTCCAGATCAGAGCTTATCTCTGGCGATGACAATGCAATGGGGTCCGTCAGGGATTCTAGAGAGAGTCTTTCCACTCTCCCCTCTTCTCGAGACTCCTCCGCCACTGCCGGTATAACTGCGGGTATTTCTACCCTTTGTACAGCCGTTTCTCCGACCTCTGGGCTATGATTTTGCCCTGGGATCTCCCTTCCTCCAGTTTCTGAGGAATTTTTCACCTCTTCCACTAGGTTTCTTTCCAAATTCTCCGAGATTTCCGGCGGCGCAGACGAATTTTCGTCATTTACGCTGCCGGTTTCCCGTTTTTTGGACGGCATTTTGGGCACTCTGGCAAGTGCACGCCTTTGGCACCGCATCCGTAACAAAATACGGTTCGTTCGGCGGTGCAAAAACCGGAATGTGTGGCCTACTCGGTCGCAATTGCGACACACTAATAAGTGCCTGGTGAAACCAGCACGTCCACCTTTCCCTGAAGGAGCATCACGACTTTGCAAGGCGTGTGCTGCTTCAGTTTCCTGCAATTCGAGCTCGTCATAGATGACTTCGACAGTCTCTATGGGCTCGTTGTGCNCCAGCACGTCCACCTTTCCCTGAAGGAGCATCACGACTTTGCAAGGCGTGTGCTGCTTCAGTTTCCTGCAATTCGAGCTCGTCATAGATGACTTCTACAGTCTCTATGGGCTCGTTGTGCCGTTCCATCTCGAGTGTCCTCAGAGATGGCTTCTCATAGCCTCTGTGCTGCCTTTCGGTCTCCCTCGCCCCCTGCGGGGAGGGGCTGCCGCTCCGATCAGTCCTGAAGATGATCTGCTCTTCTAGCCTCTTCGCTTCTTCAGCGAAGATTTTCAGTATTGCCATTCGCGAGGCTAGGTCCTCTGAGGACCTTTCGGCCCCTTGGCCTGGCCTGTCCTTCGGCAAGGGAAGGCTCCAATCCGTCACTAATGGACTGTTTGGCCTTTTAGCCCTCTCCTCCTCCGAGAGCGGCCCCTTTTTCTCTGGTTTCGATCTCGAGACTTTTTCAGCCTCGGATTCTCCACCACTACTTTCCGAGGTCATCACTTCTCCAGTGCGTTTCCTCTGCGTCTTCTTTTTGGCTCCCCTTTCGAGTAGTAAGGTAATGGCGATTCAAAATAAATATGGGCGAGGGGGTGTGCGGGGGGGGGGGCACGAGGCGGGGGCAGGAGGCAGCAGGCAGGCGGCAGCCGGCCGGCGGCAGGGGGAAGGGGGCCGCTGCGGCTGGAGTCGTGATGGTGGGGGAGTCGCTGTGGGTAAGGTTTTTTGCTAGTGAGTGGGGTTGCTCGGTGGTGGGGGGTGGGTTCAAGCTGTGCGTGGATTGGCTCAGCCGTAACACGCGGGAAATTTTGAATGAAATAGATGCGCTCATCATCATTCCTATGGAATTATCCCGTACTGAGGGAAGGTATTTTTAAAAAAATATAGAATGCATATAGATTATGATTCTGGAAGAATTTGATCATGGAAAATAATAATTTTTAGGGAGAGTGTATTCTCACTCATAAATTATTTTCTCACGAAGAAATATGCTGCGCACTTCTGATTGTTGTGTCTCGGAGATACGTTCCCAGGTGTAATTCGACACCCTGGCTCGTACACGTGGTGTTTACTCCAGCGGACGATGCGATAACGCATCCGCTGGAGTATTTATAAGACATCATATTCATTAGAAAATTGATTGGAATAAAACAAAGAAATGCATTCGCCATCTTTGATTTACATGTCTCATCGGTCAGTTCGACAAGTGATTTTGAAGAGTGCAGAGCATTTATTCTCAGTTGTTTTTTTAATTTGTCGAAATTTAAAAGTAAGTATATCATCAGTTTCCATTTTTTGAATGTTTATATAATATGTTCAGTGCACGGGAGTGTTTCCAAAAAAAAAAGAAAAAGTGCCTATTTCGTTTTTGATGAATTCTAAAGTTTTCCGGAAGTTTTGTGGAATATTTTTGAAATTTTTTCAAAATGTTTGAATTCATGATTTTTTGCAGTATTATTATTAGAATGGTTGACTTTTTCCAAAATTTTCGGTAGAACGGTTGAATTTTTTTTCACTTTTGAATTTTTGACTTTTCTTTTGAATTTTTGATTTATTGAATTTTTTAAATTTCCAAAAATTTCCAAAAATATCCCGAAATTTTTAAAATTTCCAAAATTTCCAAAAAATTTCCAAAATTTCCCAAATTTCCAAAAATTTCCAAAAATTTCCATAAATTTCCAAAATGTCCAAAATTTCCAAAATTTCCAAAATTTCCAAAAATTTCCAAAAATTTCCAAAATTTTCCAAAATTTTCCAAAATTTTCCAAAATTTTCCAAAATTTTCAAAATTTCCAAAAAATTCCAAAATTTTCATCACAATTTTCAAGTCAATACAAAAACAATAATAATGATATGAATTTTTTCCTAGGAAAACATGGTGTATGCTGGGTACGTGCGACTCCCGGGGGGGGCCCCATACATCATAGTCCCCCAAAGATGGGTCAATATGCACCCCCTCCAACACATCAGGGTGATCACCGATCGCTGTGTTAACGAGTACTGGAACGGTCATCCACCCCCTATCTGGGGCCTTCTCGCTGGAGTGGGCACCACATTGAGGGTTACTGAAGAGGGTCAGACCTTCTTTTTCCAGGTTGCCCTTTACCCTAATGGATTTCTGTAGGTAAGTGTGTGTGTGTGTGTGTGTGTGTTTCATTTCTGCTATTTAATTTTTTTCTTACCTTTTCTAGGCGCAATCCATTCCTCCTCAGGCACGGATAGTTTTCGCTGGCCGAAAAACCATTTTTAATGATTTTATTTTTATATATACTGTATAGAGGTGTATTTTTTTCTACTTTTATGATAATTAAAAAAAAACATTTTTTGTAGAGTTTGTTCATTTTTTTATTATTCCTCAAAATTTTATTCATAAAATTCTATGATAGATACATCACCAATGATTAGTTTGTTCTTTTTTTTTTCTTTTTTTTCAATGAATAATGAATTACTTTTCATTTTTTTCACATTTACTTTTTTTTGATCTCCCTCCTTCTCATCAATGGTGAAAAATTCACAGGGGTTGTACTGACCAGGCAGGAAACGAATGCGTAAAATCCCCTGTCCTGCATCCTTTTTGAGAGCTTCCAGCTCTTCTGGGGTCTCAGTTAGCAGGTCGGAGAGTCTTTTTGGCAGCCAGATGGAAAATTCATCATCCAGGAAAGCCAGTACTTTTGGTCCCCATGTGGTAGGTGCAGTTCGGAGTTCTGCGATTTTGTACACCTTATTGACTTCCAAGTCTGTGATCTTCTTTGTCGCAAAATCATGTTCCAGTCTTGCAATTTTGTTGATTCTGGTGTAAGATGACATTTTGCGTTTCTCTTTACCCATTTCTTTTCTGAAATCAAGGAACTATTTTTCAGAATTTGATTTGATTTCCCAACAATGATAAAACACAGTGGTTGAAATTATAACAATAGGATATTTACCTATATTATGTTTTTCCACAAAAAAAATAATATTTGTTAATGTTTGCGTTGAATTGACAAGTCCCAGTTCGGTTGAATACTGAAGCGCGCTCTGAAGTGACACCAATTTATAGGGCGTAATCCAGTCACATGATCTCTCATATCCCCTCTCTAAGTCTATCCCCACTTTCTGCTGCATCACACACTATGGTTCACAAACAGGAAAATAACGGTAGTTGACCGTTCTCATACAGTAATCTCGTATTTCTTCAGTCCATGATACTAATTGGTCTTTGTAGTAAACATTTGAAATTGGTTGTGCTGGACGAAAAACATACGATTTCAGAAAATCACAACATTTGCGATTGCAGTAGGGTATAATTTTTCTCTCGAGAGTTCGGGTATATACAGATGGGAACATTCTATGGGAACCAGACGGTAAAGGCCAATATTCAGAATTCACACTGAATGCGCATAGCATGATTTTTTGGATTATATTCACAGATTCTATAGGCAAACTCAATATCTTCCTCATCTAGTCTACCTCCATTAGTCCAATTGAGCAAACTGCTAGCAGCAATGCTAACAAGTGATGCAGGTTGTTGCTTCACTGTGAGGTATGGAATGATTGTGTT
>NW_021680876.1:25103-28128 GCF_001412515.2 Diachasma alloeum | reverse complement strand
GGAGCATACAGGAATCAACCTGTCATAAACTCTGAGAAGTGGATAAGAATGTGTGAAAATTATATCAAACTGTTTGGGAAGCTTTTGAAAAAGGACAGTTCTCAACTATCGATGGCAGATAAACGGCGAATCCAAACGATGCTGTCCTTTCTTCACAGCTATTGTGCGAAGTTCAAAAGAAAAGGACAACAACAACAACACCATGGTGGACGACTTGGTGAGACATCCAATGAAGACGAAAGTGTTAGAGTGATTTGGAAGGATCTGGAATCGGCCTTCAGAAGTCGAATGAAGACAGGTGTTATCATAAACCTAACTCACAAAGATCCTCAGTCTTTTCTTGAGGAGGCAAAAGCTCTTGCTATCATTCATTTGAAGGATGCTCTACGACAACAGGGCAATATCAAGGCGAACGGAATCCTTGCCTGCAAATTCCAAGTCATGAAGAATGATGAAATTATTGAAGAAACAAAATATTTCAACACCAAAAATGAAATCATTCTGCCTACTACCAACATGGAAGAGTGGTTCAACGAAAATCTCACAGAACGATTTCTTACGAAGATTGAAGATTTCCAAGAGAGAGATTTCGGATGGGAGATGGTTGAGGTTATCAATCTTACAATTAATATCAATAAATATGCGCCACTCGCAGCGGGTTCAAGCACTTACATTCCATCACCCAAACATGTGCAAACAAAGAGAGCTGTAGTGAACGTGAGAAACAATGATGTATTTTGTTTCCTATGGTCAATCATAGCAGCACTCCACCCTGCAACAACTAATGCTGATCGGCTAAGCTCATACCCTCATTACTCTCGTGCTACTTTACCAGATGGGGTAACAAAGCTCAATTATACTGGCCTGGAATTTCCTATGAAACTTAAGAACATCCCGAAATTCGAGCGTATGAATGGACTATCGGTAAATGTGTATGGAATTGATAATGAAAAAGATATTGTGCCTTTATATTTAAGTAACATTAGATCAATTTGGTCCACAATTCATCTTTTATTGATTTGTGATAATACTCAGATGGAACGTGATGAAGAACCGATTTATCATGTTACTTGGATTAGGAATTTATCTCGATTAGTTAGGTCACAATTGTCCCATCATGAACATCATATCTTTTTTTGTGATCACTGTCTGAGCCATTTTACAACAGTCAAATCATATGAAAATCATAAAGCAGATTGTTTTGAAATTAATAAGTATAGAATGGTATTGCCAGAGGCGGGTACAAATATCTCAAGTTTTAAAAATTATCGATTCAAAGAGATGATTCCCTTTGTTATTTATGCAGATTTGGAGTGCATTTTGGAGTCAATTCAGTCTGAATCTTTAGATCAAAAGCACATCCCTCATAGTATAGCATTCTACCTCTATTGTGATTTCGATGATTCCCGCTCACAGTTCAGGATGAATCGTGGGCCTGAATGTATTGAATGGTTCATAGATGAGTTACACAGAATTGCTGATGAGGTTGATACCTGTCTAAAAACTAACATATCGATGGAGTCTCTTACACGTGAACAAGCTTGGGATTTCGAAAATGCTCAAACCTGTCACATTTGTGAGAAACCCTTTACTCCACCTGATACGAAACATCACGATCATTGTCATTTCACTGGCAAGTATCGTGGTCCAGCACACCCTGGATGTAATGTCAACTATAAAAATTCTCATACAATTCCAGTAGTTTTCCACAACCTTTCAGGATATGATTCACACTTCCTCATTAAGACTCTTGCTTCACAATTTCCGGGTCATATAGATTTACTACCCATTAATAAAGAGAAGTATATCTCTTTTACAAAATACGTTGATGGAACTGATGTTCGATTACGTTTTATTGATTCATTCCGGTTTATGGCTAGTAGCTTGGAAAAATTAGCATCTTATCTCAGTGCTGAAAATAAATCCATCACTCGGAAATACTGTAATGGTGATTCAGAAAAATTCCAACTTTTAACTAGAAAGGGAGTTTTCCCTTATGAGTACGTCAACTCTTGGGAAAAACTCAATGCACCTGAATTACCTCCAATCGGTGAATTCTATTCTCAACTGAATGATGAGTCTGTTTCTGATGAAGATTATATACATGCGCAGAAGGTTTGGGATGTTTTTGACATTACATCCTTGGGTGAATATTCTGACCTCTATCTCGCAACTGATGTCGTACTGTTAGCAGACATCTTTCAGAATTTTAGACACACTTGCTCCTCCGTGTACAAACTCGATCCTCTGCATTACTTTACGGCACCAGGATTAGCATTTGATGCCATGTTAAAATGTACTCGTGTCAAACTTGAGCTTCTAACAGATGTGGAAATGAATCTGTTTATTGAAAAAGGGATTCGAGGTGGGGTGGCTCAATGCTCCAATCGATATGCTTCTGCTAATAACAAGTATATGCCAGAACAATTCGATCCTTTAAGAGAAATCTCGTACTTGATGTACTTCGATATCAACAATTTGTACGGTGCAGCCATGTCACAGTACTTACCATATGGATCATTCAAATGGATTGATCCATCAATTATTGATGTACACACAATTTCAGATGATTCGAGTAAAGGATATATCCTTGAAGTCGATTTGGAGTATCCAAAGGAGCTCTTTGAGACTCACAAGGATTTACCACTCTGCCCGGAACATTTTGTTCCCCCAAATAAGAAAATGTCGAAATTAATAACAACGTTGTTTCCTAAAAAAAATTATGTCATTCATTATAAGAATCTCCAGCAGTGTCTAAATTTGGGATTGAAATCAACAAAAATTCACCGAGTACTGGAATTTAATCAAGCGCCATGGCTGAAGCCATACATTGACCTTAATACGGAATTGAGAAAACAATCAAGCAATGAGTTTGAAAAGAATTTTTTCAAATTAATGAACAATTCAGTTTTTGGGAAAACCATTGAAAATGTAAGGAAACAAAAAAATGTGAAGTTGGTCACTAAGTGGGAGGGAAGGTATGGAGCCAAAGTATTGATTGCTCAACCCAATTTCCATAGCTGTA
>NW_021680876.1:17704-20216 GCF_001412515.2 Diachasma alloeum | reverse complement strand
AACCTTCAATTCCATTCCCAATATTGACACCGGGAATAACAAGTTTTACGTCGCTGATGAAATTATTGAAATATCAACGGGAAGCTATGAAATTGAGGATATTGAGTATTTCTTGGTTGAGAAACTGGCCAAACACAACATAAATATCAGCCTCAAGCCCAACAATAACACTCTGAAGAGTATAATCAAGTGCAGTGATCCGATAAATTTTGAACCAGAAGATTCGATTGGATGATTATTGGGCTTCACGAAAGGTATGCTCTCACCCCATGTCAGTCATGAATCTGATTCGCCAGTAACGATTCTCAAGGTTAATTCACTAAGAGTCCAGTGTAACATCACCACTGGAGCATACATCAATGAACAGCGAGTACACACTGTACATGAATTCTTCCCGACGGTTCCGCCAGGATATAAGATCATTGAAGTGCCATCGAACATCATTTACCTTCGAATCGCCGTACAAGCAATAGATCATCTCCAAGTGAGAATTGTCGATCAAGAAGGTCAATTGGTGAATTTTAGAGGAAAGGTTATAACAATTAGATTACATATTAAAGCCTAATATGGGCATTGTTTTCAACACCAAATCCGGAGGTCGTTATAAAAGTGAATCACCATTGCCACTCCCAAGCAGTCATTGACGAGGGCTCAAAGCGTTAACACCACAGAATCGAAAATTCCTAAGAAGTCTAGGACTCAAAGTCCTGAAGGAAGGAAAAACAAATTAGGGAGAAGAAAAATTCATAGTTTCCTCTGCTGTTGCATTGTCATCTACCACCGTAAGCCATGGAAGAGATCCTGAAAATTCAAAAGCCCATCGTCTTCGACGAATCAATCGCTCATTACGAGATTCATGCACATCAGCCTTTTGCATCGGCGACTTTCAATAATAATGATGAAATTCGCATCGCCGTACAACATCAAAACTTGTGCCTGCTGCCAAGCAAAAGTTCATTGTATATACATGGACGCTTGACCAAAGCAGATGGAGGAGCTGTGACGCACACAAGATTAGTGAATTGCGCGGTTCTCCACTTATTCGAAGAAATTCGCTACGAATTAAACGCCATTGTCATTGACAGAAACAAGAATGTTGGTATCACAACACTGATGAAGAATTTCGTCTCACAAACTCCGAGTCAAGCTGCTCTTCTGGAGAATGCAGGTTGGATCCTTAAAGATGATGAATCAACAGTNGGATGATGAATCAACAATCGTCGATCAGGATGGTTATTTTGACATTTCCATACCTTTAAGTATGTTATTGGGCTTTGCTGAGGACTATGGAAGTATAATTGTCAATGCGAAGCAGGAACTCATTCTGACACGTGGAAACAACGATGTGAATGCAGTCATCCAAACACCTGCAGGAGCAGCTGCTGCTGAAGCATTCAGACTCTCATTGGATAAATTGGAGTGGATGATTCCCTACATAAAAGTAGCTGATTCCAAGAAAATCAATCTGCTGAACTACATTTCCAAGGACGCCCCGATTCCCATCAGTTTTCGAGCCTGGGAGACGTATGAGTATCCACTCCTACCGGCGACCTCTAAACATGTCTGGGTGGTGAAAAGTTCAACTCAATTAGAGAAACCTCGCTACGTCATTGTGGGATTCCAAACTGACCGCAAAAATCGAACCAATAAGAATGCGAGTCGTTTTGATCATTGTAATATCCGCGACATAAAGCTCTTTCTGAATTCTCAAAGTTACCCTTATGGTAATCTGAATCTTGATATCAGCCATAATCAATATGCGTTACTCTACAATATGTATACGAATTTCCAAAACTCTTACTATGGTAAAGAAGCTGAACCACTCTTGAGCAAGACAGAATTCCTCAGCTATGCTCCACTCATTGTCATTGATTGTTCAAAGCAAAATGAGTACTTGAAGTCCGGACCAGTAGATATTCGTCTTGAATTCGAGGCTGATCGTCATTTCCCCCCTCAAACTGCAGCCTATTGCTTAATCTTACATGATCGTATAGTGGAGTATCACCCGATTAGTGGAGGAGTTAAAAATATGATGTAAAGAAGAAAAAAAAAACATTGTTTATATCGATTGTATACATATATTTTTAGCAATAAAAAGTTTTTTTTCATATAACAATGTGAATATGTTTTCATTTTATTTCAAAAAATATTCCTTATTTTTCTTGAATTTTCTGGACCCATAGGGATGAGGACGTTGTCTATCCTTCGCTTCACAGTGATGATGATGATGATAATGATGATGATGACGTTTCGCAGATGCAGCAGCAGTATCTTTGGTTCGTTTCACCGGTGTATTTGTATTGATTTTGGAAGAGCTGGCCAGTGCCTCTTCTACCAGATTTTGGTTTTGTTGTTCTTGTCCTTGATCTTGTGGTTGTTGTTGTTGTTGCGCAAAATGAGGAGTCTCTGAGGTTTTATCAACCAAGTCTGTCTGTTCCTCGCTCCCATCCATGTTCGAGTCTCGATGTAATTTCACAATTTTGTAATTTCCTTCCAAATCTAGGAAATCTTG
>NW_021680876.1:14662-17671 GCF_001412515.2 Diachasma alloeum | reverse complement strand
AAAGTAGCTGATTCCAAGAAAATCAATCTGTTGAACTACATTTCCAAGGACGCCCCGATTCCCATCAGTTTTCGAGCCTGGGAGACGTATGAGTATCCACTCCTACCGGCGACCTCTAAACACGTCTGGGTGGTTAAATGTTCAACTCAATTGGAGAAACCTCGCTACGTCATTGTGGGATTCCAAACTGACCGCAAAAATCGAACCAATAAGAATGCGAGTCGTTTTGATCATTGTAATATCCGCGACATAAAGCTCTTTCTGAATTCTCAAAGTTACCCTTATGGTAATCTGAATCTTGATATCAGCCATAATCAATATGCGTTACTCTACAATATGTATACGAATTTCCAAAACTCTTACTATGGTAAAGAAGCTGAACCACTCTTGAGCAAGACAGAATTCCTCAGCTATGCTCCACTCATTGTCATTGATTGTTCAAAGCAAAATGAGTACTTGAAGTCCGGACCAGTAGATATTCGTCTTGAATTCGAGGCTGATCGTCATTTCCCCCCTCAAACTGCAGCCTATTGCTTAATCTTACATGATCGTATAGTGGAGTATCACCCGATTAGTGGAGGAGTTAAAAATATGATGTAAAGAAGAAAAAAAAAACATTGTTTATATCGATTGTATACATATATTTTTAGCAATAAAAAGTTTTTTTTCATATAACAATGTGAATATGTTTTCATTTTATTTCAAAAAATATTCCTTATTTTTCTTGAATTTTCTGGACCCATAGGGATGAGGACGTTGTCTATCCTTCGCTTCACAGTGATGATGATGATGATGACGTTTCGCAGATGCAGCAGCAGTATCTTTGGTTCGTTTCACCGGTGTATTTGTATTGATTTTGGAAGAGCTGGCCAGTGCCTCTTCTACCAGATTTTGGTTTTGTTGTTCTTGTCCTTGATCTTGTGGTTGTTGTTGTTGTTGCGCAAAATGAGGAGTCTCTGAGGTTTTATCAACCAAGTCTGTTTGTTCCTCGCTCCCATCCATGTTTGAGTCTCGATGTAATTTCACAATTTTGTAATTTCCTTCCAAATCTAGGAAATCTTGGAGAAAATCCCATGATGTTTGCGGGGGATTGTTACCGTAGTGATTGATAACAATATCATCGTACTCACAGACATATGGCGAAATCGACTTTAACAAATGAATTTCATCAGTTGTCAACTGGAGATCTTTTTTCTTTGGTCCAATTCGTAAACTCTTAATGAGTGCCAAATTCTCTTTCAAATCCAGGAAATCACGAAAACAGTCTTGCGCCGTTTGTGGTGGATTTTCACCATAATGTCTAATAACAATATCATTATAATCCACCAANATTTCGATCATTGTAATATCCGCGATATAAAGCTCTTTCTGAATTCTCAAAGTTACCCTTATGGTAATCTGAATCTTGATATCAGCCATAATCAATATGCGTTACTCTACAATATGTATACGAATTTCCAAAACTCTTACTATGGTAAAGAAGCTGAACCACTCTTGAGCAAGACAGAATTCCTCAGCTATGCTCCACTCATTGTNTGCAATCTTCCCCCACTCCGAACCACTGTCCTTGAAAACTGCGCAAAAAAAATATGCGCACTTCTTCCAAAAATGTAAACACTTCTGAGAAATATGACGCATAATGATGCAATCTAATTCTTGAAGAAAATACGCAGTACTTTCAGCGTAGTGATCAGTCGTACTCAGAACGTTACAGTGTAAAGATGGACGCGATTGTGGACGTTCAAGGATTTCAGAGTGATGATAATAAATTTATCGTTAAAGAACTGGCAGTTGCATATATTGATGACCTTGAGCGAGTTGAATGTGTGCTCTTCAAACCACCATATTCATGGGATGACTTGTCAGCTAAAGCTAAACGTTCCAACACATGGCTAATCAACAGTTTCCATGGCTTGCGCTGGGAAACCGGAGACACACCATATTCTGAGCTTCCACAGATTGCTGAAGAAGTTCTTAAAGACGCAGCTAACCTCTATGTGAAAGGATTACAGAAGAAACAGTGGCTGGAAGGCATTCTTGGAAGTTCACAATCAGTGATCGATTTAGAAGATTTAGATTGTCCGAAATTATCGGACCTTGAGTTGTCGAAATGTTTGCATCCTCATAATGATGACGATGACGAGGACCCATTCGTTTGTGCATTGGAAAATGTGAAAAATTTGAGAACCTGGTATGTTGTGAAACATGGCAACCGTTTGCAACGATCTTTGGAAATGTTCTGTAACTCGAAAAGTCTTGATGGAATGAGCACTCAAGACATAGCGATTCTCCCAAAAAGTTTTTTGCTCATGTGCGCTGCACATAGTATTGAGAATGTTTGGGATAAATTACCGGAAAATATGCAAAAGGATGAAGATATCGTGAATTGTCGAAGATGTCATCTCCATCATTCCTCCAATGCTTCAATGAAGGAAAACTGTCCCCTCTGCAAATTCTTCAAGAACACAGAGGTCCACACGGAAGAATCACCCGAAATTATCCTCAATCAATTTATGGTTTTGTTCTTATTGATGAACTTATTAATCAACCGTTAAGGAAATTATATGGGAAAAAATGGATAAACGACCTCAGAACTCAGAATCTCGGGAGAGCAGTTGGTTAAAAGAATAGCAGCCGCAGAGACGCACCGCTACATTTCGCGAAGAGTTCGAGAAATCCAAAACCTTGGAGGGTAGTAAGCCCTACAACAAAGAAACCCACTCCAGGAAAACATGATTGATATAAATATTGAAGGTTATGAAAATGTAACAAAAAAAGAAAAAAATATATGTNTGACCTCAGAACTCAGAATCTCGGGAGAGAAGTTGGTTAAAAGAATAGCAGCCGCAGAGACGCACCGCTACATTTCGCGAAGAGTTCGAGAAATCCAAAACCTTGGAGGGTAGTAAGCCCTACAACAAAGAAACCCACTCCAGGAAAACATGATTGATATAAATATTGAAGGTTATGAAAATGTAACAAAAAAAGAAAAAAATATATGTATAAAAA
>NW_021680876.1:8777-14644 GCF_001412515.2 Diachasma alloeum | reverse complement strand
GGAAAAAATGGATAAACGACCTCAGAACTCAGAATCTCGGGAGAGCAGTTGGTTAAAAGAATAGCAGCCGCAGAGACGCACCGCTACATTTCGCGAAGAGTTCGAGAAATCCAAAACCTTGGAGGGTAGTAAGCCCTACAACAAAGAAACCCACTCCAGGAAAACATGATTGATATAAATATTGAAGGTTATGAAAATGTAACAAAAAAAGAAAAAAAAATAGGTATAAAAAACAATCTATATGCATTCTATATTTTTTTAAAAATACCTTCCCTCAGTACGGGATAATTCCATAGGAATGATGATGAGCGCATCTATTTCATTCAAAATTTCCCGCGTGTTACGGCTGAGCCAATCCACGCACAGCTTGAACCCACCCCCCACCACCGAGCAACCCCACTCACTAGCAAAAAACCTTACCCACAGCGACTCCCCCACCATCACGACTCCAGCCGCAGCGGCCCCCTTCCCCCTGCCGCCGGCCGGCTGCCTCCTGCCTGCTGCCTCCTGCCTCCTGCCCCCGCCCCGTGCCCCCCCCCCGCACACCCCCTCGCCCATATTTATTTTGAATCGCCATTACCTTACTACTCTTTCGGGATCCATTTCTGAACCTTTCGGTCCTACCGAGGTCTCAGGGGTATTCTCCTCGTCTCCCCCTTCCGTTTGCTTATTCAGCAAATCCTTCTTTGGCGCCATTCCTAGCCCAGGGAGTCTTCCGTAAAGTCAGGAGTCTTATTCAACCTCTCGGTTCAAGCGCTCGCGTGCGACTAACTCGGAATCTTACTAGGGCCTTGCCTCCTAGTCTGGATATCTCGGCGACGATAGGTCATTCCGTTACCCTATCCCCACCAATCAATCCGACCGGATCACGGAGGTACCAGTCCTTTCACCTGGCCGTTGGTCCCTAGCCTACTCCGACATAGCCTATAGAATCGCCCAGTTGGACGGCCTGTACGTCGGCCCCATTTCCCCTAGCACATGCTGGGCGAATTCTAATACGGCGATAGTCTAAGTAACGCCCTCCAGACCTCCAGGGGTCGCGGTTTCACCCATAACCGCTATGCCTTAGGTCTTTCATTGGTTTGTGGTTTATCTCACCTAGTCCCGGCTTTCTTCAGCCGCTTCTAGGTGTCACTACTTATCTCTCTTCAACAATTTTGAGAGTTCACTTATCTTTTCAAGGGGATTTCAACCCGTAACGAGAAAATCTCGTTACAGTGTATATGGCCACTCCGCCACTTGCGAATCCGTTGGGTGTATTTTTGAATATTGGTGTATCTTCTGACCGTTCCGCAGTAATCATTTTTCAAGTTCGATTCCTGGATATAAATAATACTGGGGCAAACTTCCTATAAATGAGTTGGAGTTCCTGGAATCTCACTCGGAAGGAGTTAATATTCCATTGCCAGATCTTCAGGTTTTCCATTTAGGAGTTGATTAGTTGGGTTTTGAGTTCGTGTGTTTTCGAAATACTGCGCGTTTGAGACAGCTTGCCCCTCCATCGACCCCCCCCCCCTTTCCCCTTTGATTGGATCTCGAGTTATCTCTTTTGGAACCTAGTTTGTTGATTATCCGTGTGAACCTGTTCTTGATTGTACTAGATTTAGTATCTTTATGAATGTCCTCCAACATTGTGATAACATTTGATAAGTCTGCCGTGTGTTCTTTAACAATTGCCTGGATCTCTTCATTATCTGTTACCCATCTGGTTTGTTCTATGAGATTCTGCAGTGGGATAGAGTTCAGTGGGTATTAGTCTTTACCTTCTTCGATCAGATGTTCGATTTATTTACATGGGTCTGTTATCTCTGTACGTGCATGGGTTTTTAAAATTTTTTGCTTCTTTGGTGTTGGTCTCTTGGTAAGTGACTGTTTTCCTTTTTTTTTCTTCGATTAGAGTTATCCGTTTCTCCGTCCCTGGCAGCGTCCTCGGAGTGTTCGAGGCTGGGACGGCGAATAGGGGAAAATTCTTCTGAGTACATTGTAGAGAGGACTGATCATTTTAGAGAATGGTTTCTCTTGCTTGGGGTGTATATATCTTCGTCCGGTAGTGCTTCTGGGTTTGTCATCACTCCTTGGTCTTCCAGAGGCGGGCTTGTGTCATCTGTTTGATCGATGTTGGGTAGCTGGATGAGATCTGTGATAGTGTTGGTAATGTCCATTAATTCTGTAGACCTAATGTTTTGGTTTGTTGGGCATGATTTAGCCACTTGACCTGGTTGGCGACGTATGAAGCATTTCATTTCATCGGTAGTTAGGAATATCCGAATTTCTTTGTCTTCACACGGGATGAGCATTCAAGGGGTTGATAACAAGAGCGTCTTCTTGAGACGCTTGTATACTTGACGACGATGGCTTTTAATGCCTGCGAACAGTGGGTTTCGTAGTCTTGCTTTGGGAAATGTAATTTGTGACGACCATTTAAGTTGCATTTTGTAGAGTGCCTCACTAATTGATTCATTGGTGATTTACGGTTTTACTCGGGAGAGGACAACTCTTTTGTTTTGTGATTCGAGACGTCTAATCGTGTGCGGAATGTTTTGTATTACAACAGCACGGTATTTATCAACAAGTACCTCGACGAATTTCTTCTGGTCGAAATAGAATTCTACTTGATTATGGTCCTTGTTAATGAATCTCATATGTTGTGAGGGAAAAAATTCCATAAATGCGAGCACCTTTTTTTTTCTTAATTATATTCCGGCCCTTTCTGCCCTCTGATTGGCTAATCAGCCCTATCCAACCCTATGCATGAGGCTGCGGATTCTACACTGAACCGCATTCGTACTCCTATAGAACATAGGAGTAGCAAGGGAAACCACAGAAAACCCATGCTGGTACAGGTGGTCACTATATTAGCGACCTCCCGCTCGCCGGAGCCTCCGATTGAAAAACACGGTTCCACGGGAAATCGAACTCACAACCTTTCGCACACTAGGCTCGCACCTAGCCGCTTCGGTCACCGACGTCGGTGAAATGCGAGGACCTATACCTCGATTTCAAATGATGTGCGGGGTTGCCGTAATATACTGAACTGATGGCTGCTGCGTAACTAGTACTAGTTGAGGTGTTAACTGGTCTCTCTCCTTGAGTGTTGTTAGTGGTCTCATGTTGTTGACTATTGTTATCCATTTTAGTGTTCACCGGCTGGGCCGGAATACTTTGTTTAAACTTAAGCTCACTATTTCATTTTTATATATGTATCACTTGTCTAAATAATGATAAATTCACAATAGTAGGACACTCGCAAACTGGCCGTGGTTAGGCGTTGTGAGGTATTTTTCCAAGCGCGTCTGCGGGATTCAGACGCGTGGTTCTCCACGAACTAGCGATCCTTTTGGACTCTCTCAACCCGGAATTAGAACGACGGGAATAACGAGAGGAGACAAAATGCCAAAAAGGGCGCCAGTCCTTTTAACCGCCAAAGGACAAGGTCACACCGTTGAGCCGCGTTCCACGACTAGCTCAGATAACCGCGGAGGCGTGTGGGAACAGGCTACAATGAGCGTACTCAACAATGCAATTGTTTATAAAACACAAAAAATTATATTTCCAAATCATAAATCAAATGTGATCTTTCCCTCCTACATACGAGAGTTTCAGTAGAATTCTGTACACGTGCAGGAAAGGACTCCCACGAGCAAAGATGCTATACAAAAAAAAAAATTTAACTGACCTAGCGATGCTAATTAACGAAGAGAAATAATAATAATCTTAAGAATGCGTGGGAGACGCTAAGAGGCGAGGATCACCCGCAAGCGACGACGACGCGACAGCCACGACATAAAAGTAAATGGTGAAAGTCGACGTATTAAATGAGCTGGGATTAGTTTTCCCCACAAAAGAAGATTGGTAACAACAATTAAGTAGCGAAACTAATAATGACATCAATCAAGAGGTAGCTGGAGGCTACAGAGTGCCGCGTCACAAGCAGACTCTAGCACATTCTCAAACGGCCCCAAAATGGGCGCCGGAGTGGATTCCCTACTGGAAAGACCCGTGCACTCACAAGGAAAATAGACGCTCACCGTGATTTCGCGAGAACACCAGGCAGACTCGTCTGGAGCCTCAGTACGGCAACGTCGGAAGATAAAGCCGGAACCAACGGGCACAACACCACCACGTACTTTACTTCCGTCGATCAAATAAGCTCGAAGAGCGAAAAAAAACTTAAATGGCGCAGAGCGACCTTATTGAAATAAATCCCAGTGAAGAGTGTTCGCCGGGGTCGTACATGGCCCCGAGGAACCCCTCAATTTCTCCTACCCCCACCCGATCACGTGATGAGCGCGAAGAATCCAAGTGATTCGACAATTTTTGACTTTCGCATTTTAAAATGGTCCTAATTCCCAATTCCTCAGTCCCAGAAACTGGAACTTGCGCCTCGCGGTCGGTGGATGTGATCCGCGTTGAGCGGCGCAGAAGCCAACATAATCCGATGCTCCCTCAATGCTGTAACATCGGTTTTTTACTGGACGGCCTTGTACCGCCGATCCATCGGTGAGGTGGTGAGGGTGCGCGCGTAGAGGCCTGAGATGCCTGCTAGCGTGCTACGATCATCTTTCGCGTCCTACGTGGTGTGAGTCTCCCAGACTCGGTGTGTGCGTGCTCGTCGGTGTGCTGCTCCTCAGCTATCGCGCCGTCTTGTAGCTCTCCCCGAGGCTCCGCTCCACTCCCCTCGTCGCGTAGCTCACGTAACCCACGGTGAGCGCGATCGACCGAGTTCCATAGAATGATGGACAGAAGGAAAATAGTCAAATAAAAAAATAAAAATAAATTGACAGCTGTGGCTCTGGGTGATTCGACTCCTCGCTGGGGTAAACGACTAATTTTCCCCCCATGATCCGCCGTCAGTTCAGGCGAGGAACAGTACACGATTTTTAATCATGTTACAGCGTATACAGGTGATCGAGGTCACCTGTAAACACACTACCCAAAACACGTTTGAACTGTTCGAGGGTCGAACGTACCCACATGGAAAAAATATATATACAGAAATATATGTCACTTATATCCGCTTATATGTGGTATTCTTTCCGGCAAAAAATGCAATATTTGAGATCATGTTGGTGTACATATATGCCACCGGGTATACCTAGCATATACCTGGTATACAAGGCGGATATATTCAAGATATAAATTCGGCAAAATCACTATATCCCACTTATAAGTTTTGGCTTATATTCTTTTCAATGCGGGTAAACACGTTATTTATTTTGTTTCATTTATTGGTATTTTCATTTCAATTTTTATTTTCATTTTTATCTATTCATTTATTCCATTTTATTTTTTTTTACAGCTCGGTGAACTAACCCGAAGCTTCGAATTAATTTTGAGGGTGAAGGAAGAGTCCTGGATTTTTCGAATTTTGAGGCCATGGTATTCAGTACGATGTCCAGAACGAACCAAAGTATTTTTGAGAACCTTGGCGGCAAAGTCGGCCCATTAGTGTCACTTTAATAGTAGAATTCCTATAGTGATAATGAATTTTGAACTTTATTTGGTATTTACCCAATGCGTGTTGATATTATTACCTCTCCTGTATCTATATATATGTATATACAGGGTGTTTCAGAAGTACATGTACATCTGAACACCCTAGGATCAGGGGGTGATTCTGAGCAGAAAAGTCCTCTTGCACTTTTTGATCAGACTCGCCCCTAAAAAGTTATTGGCAATTAAGGGTGGGCCAATGGGGAGTGATTTTTAAGTGGGCGCAAATCCATGTGATATGCAGCATATGTGTGTGTGCCCGCCCCACCATTCTACGAGACAAAAGAGCGCAACGATATTGCTCTTTCTCTCTCTCTCTCTCTGCCCCCCCCCTCTCTCTCTCTCTCTCTCTCTCTCTCTCTCTCTCTCTCTCT
>NW_021680876.1:3842-5153 GCF_001412515.2 Diachasma alloeum | reverse complement strand
AAAAAAAAAATTTTTGAAAAAAATAACCAAGTCCACGTTTTAATGCATTGTGTTTTGCACAATTTCTTTAACTCCACTGGTTTCAAAAAATGCTAAAAATGAAAAAGAACGCCAAGCTTGTATAAATAAAATAAAAAAAAAAGTTCAAAAAAAGCGTCGGGACCAACGTACTTGGCGCGGTTTCTGAAAAACCCCCATGAGATGAGAGTTGATAATCACTGTAGATATAGGTCCTACATTATAAAATTAGGTTGAGCCTCTGTTCCCGGAAAAAAACATCATTGGTGCCTCACTATAGCAGACTTATTGATCTGTGGAAACCTCATTATCCAATGGTATAACTTAAATTTCCCTGATCCCAGGCTTGCACTTCTGGACANCCTGCTATAGTGAGGCACCAATGATGTTTTTTTCCGGGAACAGAGGCTCAACCTAATTTTATAATGTAGGACCTATATCAACAGTGATTATCAACTCTCATCTCATGGGGGTTTTTCAGAAACCGCGCCAAGTACGTTGGTCCCGACGCTTTTTTTGAACTTTTTTTTTCATTTTATTTATACAAGCTTGGCGTTCTTTTTCATTTTTAGCATTTTTTGAAACCAGTGGAGTTAAAGAAATTGTGCAAAACACAATGCATTAAAACGTGGACTTGGCCATTTTTTTCAAAAATTTTTTTTTTGATTTTTGTGGGTTTAATATACAATTAGTGACACACATTTCATCCCTTAGCGCCTATTAGGGAGGGAGGAGTAAATTTTTGAAAGAGCAAAGAGATTGAAAAAGAATTTTTTTTTCAAATGAATTCTCCAAAGTGCGGAAATTGAAATTTTATTTTTTTTTCAATTCAAAAATTCATTCCTCCGACCCTAAGTGCGACTAAGGGATGAAATTTGTGTCACGTATTGAGTATTAAATGCTCAACACGTTGGCACAAATTTCATCGTTTAGTCGCACTTAGGGTCGGAGGAATGAATTGTTGAATTGAAAAAAAAAAAATTTTTTTCAATTCAAAAATTCATTCCTCCGTTCCTAACTGCGACTAAGGGATGAAATTTGTGTCACGTATTGAGTATTAAATGCTCAACACGTTGGCACAAATTTCATCCCTTAGCACCTGTTAGGGAGGGAGGAGTGAATTTTTGAAAGAACGAAGAGATTGAAAACAAAAATTTTTCTCAAATGAATTCTCCAAAGTGCGACGATAGAAAAAAAATTTTTTTTTTTCAATTCAAAAATTCATTCCTCCGATCCTAACTGCGACTAAGGGATGAAATTTGTGCCAACGTGTTGAGCATTTAATACTCAATA